>NC_057711.1:90773906-90810449 GCF_004010195.1 Chiloscyllium plagiosum
CTGTTCACCGAGCTGGGAATTTGTGTTGCAGACGTTTCGTCCCCTGTCTAGGTGACATCCTCAGTGCTTGGGAGCCTCCTGTGAAGCGCTTCTGTGATCTTTCCTCCAGCATTTGTAGTGGCTTGAATCTGCCACTTCTGGTTGTCAGTTCCAGCTGACAAGGGAATGAGGACATGCCACAACCCAAAGGACTAGCCATACTACCATACATCAAGAGCATTTCTGAACTGACAGCCAGACTACTGCGACCACTAGGACTCATAACAGCACACAAACCAACAGCCACTCTCAGACAACAACTCACCAGAACGAAGGACCCGATACCCAGCAAGAACAAAACCAATGTAGTATACAAAAACCCATGCAAGGACTGCACAAAACACTACATAGGACAAACAGGAAGACAGCTAACGATCCGTATCCATGAACACCAACTAGCCACGAAACGACACGACCAGCTATCCTTAGTAGCCACACCCGCAGATGACAAGCAACATGAATTCTTCTGGGACAACACTACTATTTTAGGACAAGCCAAACAGAGAACAGCCAGGGAATTCCTAGAGGCATGGTACTCATCCACAGATTCAATCAATAAGCACATCGATCAGGACCGAATACACTGACCACTGCAACGGACAGCTGGAACTGACAACCGGAAGCGGCAGATTCAAACCACTACAAATGCCGGAGGAAAGATCACAGAATCGCTTCACTGAGGATGTCACCTAGACAGGTGACGAAACGTCTGCAACACAAATTCCCAGCTCGGCGAACAGAACCACAACAATATCCTACAGTACCCTTTGACAATCCTCCTCACTATCTGAAACTCCAGAAATCTACTTACTAATTAGACCAGCCATCTTTTCCTCCAAATCATTTATGTAAACTATGAATAGCAGAGGTCCCAGCACTGATCCCTATGGAACACCAGTAGTCACAATTCTCCATTCTGAAAAACATCCTTCTACGACTACCCTCTGTCTCCAGTCTGCCATAAGGGACCTTGTCAAAGGTTTTACTGAAGTCCATGTATATAACGTTAACCTATTTACCCATATTAATCGTCTTCGTGGACTCCTCAAAAAACTTGATCAAGTTACTGAGGCACAACACCCCACACAAAACCATGCTGTGTATTTCTAATGAGTCCATCTTATCTAAATGAGTATAGATCTTGTTCTTCAGAATCTTTTCCAATAATTTCTCTCTCACTGACATGAGGCTCACAGGGCTGTAATTTCCTGGATTATCCCTGCTACCCTTCTTCAACAGCTATTCCGCATTAGCTATTCTGCTATTCTGCAGTCCTCTGGGACCATAGTTGTGGCTATAAATGATTCAAAGATGTCTGTCAATGTTTCAGCGATTTGGTTTCTTGCCTCCTTCAATATTGTGGGATAGATCCCATCAGGACCCGGGAATGTATCTACCTTAATACTTTTCAAGACTACAACACCTCTTCCTTTTTAATAGCAACTTGGCTTAGAAATTCAACACTCCCTTCCTTAAGATCATCTTTCACCAATTCCTTCTCTTTGGTGAATGCAGATGCAAAGTATTCATCTAGGACCTCATCTACCTCTTCTGGTTCTTCACATTTTTACTACCTGAAATTTGTGAGTCAGAGGAGATTGCAAGATAAGGGAGAAGTAGAATGAGAGATTAAGGATTAATTATAAAGAGAGCACTCTAGCAGCCAATGTGTCCCTTCCCACAGTGGTCAGCACTGTGTATTCCATAGGGTTAAACATACAAATGTGTTATGCTCCAATTCTCTCTTGCTGACTGCTGTTATCATTGCCTATTTCTGGAGGAAAGAGGGGACATGCTCTGCATTATGTTCAGATCATGGGCTGTTATAGGTGAATAGCATGAAGGTATGTTACCTCTGAATTGAACAATGGTTGGAAGAATCACGAAAGGTGGCAAAAACAAAAGATGTGCTCTGGATGGGGCTCATCAATGCCTATAATCAAGAGTGATAAGTAGCACCACTACTACACTGCCCTATAGGACATAGCTGCTAGACTGGAACTGGGCCAGTTAGTGAGGGAATTAACAATAGGGAAATACCTATTTAACCTTGTACTCACCAATTTAATTTTCACAGATGTGCCTGTTCATCACAGTCCTACACAGATTAACTACTGCACAGTTCTTTTAGAGATGAAGTCCCACAATTACGTTGAGGGTGTCCTCCAATGCGTTGTATAGGACTGTCACCATTTTAAACTGGGTAGATTTCATATAGAATTCCATGAGATATTGTAGGCCATTGTATTTTGTTACAATTACTCAATGGCCCAGCCAATCTACTGTCACCAGCAATCAAAAGAAGCAACCCTGGTTCAATGGAGTGCAGGAGGGCATGCTGGAAGCAAGACCAGCAAATGTTAAAATGTGGTGTTAATCTTGCAAAGCTACAACACAAGACTACTTGCACAGTGAACAGTACATAAAAAACAAGAGGGTAGTCAGGGAAAGGATTGGTCCACTCCAGGACAAAGGAGGGAATCTATGGGCAAAATGTTTTTGCCACCTTTCGTGATTCTTCCAACTATTGTTCAATTCAGAGGTAACATACCTTCATGCTATTCCCCTTTAACAGCCCATGATCTGAACATAATGCAGAGCATGTCCCCTCTTTCCTCCAGAAATAGGCAATGATAACAGCAGTCAGCAAGAGAGAATTGGAGCATAACACATTTGTATGTTTTAACCCTATGGAATACACAGTGCTGACCACTGTGGGAAGGGACGCATTGGCTGCTAGAGTGCTCTCTTTATAATTAATCCTTAATCTCTCATTCTACTTCTCCCTTATCTTGCAATCTCCTCTGACTCACAAATTTCAGGTAGTAAAAATGTGAAATTCTTACTTTCACCTTTTTCCCTCAGCATAACCCAATACCTTTCATATTTTATTTGAGAAATGTCAAAACTGAAATCCTCTCAGTCAATGTATAAGAAGATAAAATCACACGTGTATAGTGGGATGGATAATGTAAGAAAGAACTGAGGAAGGGTCACTCGACCTGAAACATTAACTCTGATTTCTCTCTGCAGACGCTGCCACACCTGTTGAGGATAATGCAAGTGCTTGCAATAGGCAAGATTGCACAGTACTTGTATTGCTGAGTAGCTTGATGAGAACTTCAATGAATGAAGCGACAGAGCTGGATCATGGCTAAATATAAACAAATATTTAGCTCAATAGAAAATCTGGCAGAAATCCAACACCCATTGTAATAACATGGTGGATTCCAGCATCAACATGGCAAAATAACAGACTTGGACTTGGACTGCTACCTGAAATTTGTGAGTCGGAGGAGTTTGCAAGATAGCCTGTACTGCGCTGCAATGTAGGCACTGTGGTTGGCTGACTTATAAAACTTTTCACTGTATATTTCATGTAAAAATACATGTGGCAATAAATGTCTTTTCTATTCTATTCTATCTGGTTGTGAGTTGTTTGATTGTAATGAAATTGGAAAGATAGAGATTGTCTACTATGCAGCCTCCATTTGTCATTGTCTTTCTGCATGTCATATTGCACTTCCTTTTCCATTATAATTCACTCCTTCTTTGGGCTTCTCTTCTTCATGCTGGTTAGATTCTCATCTCAGAGGTGGTAGCAAAAGCTATTTTCCCAGTTATTTCTGGTCAGTTGCAGAACCCCAGCTCATTGCAGGATTCCTCCAGATTTCTCCCAGGAGCTGAAATATTGCTTGATGACACTGATGTAAATTGATGCTATCAATATTCCTTGAGGCAGAACTGGTCTCATTGTAGGTGTTCTGTGCATGGTTATTCCACACAAAAGTCATGGACCATGTTCTGAATGGTTAGTTCTTGTTGTTCAGGAACCAACCACATTTGCCATAACGCCACAGAGGACTGTCACAAATGTAAATGACCTACTGCCAGGACAATTGCTGTGCTTTTACGTCAGCTAAAGATGTGAAACCAGTTTCATTCAGTACAATGGCTAAGTGATTTGCTGGAACATTTCAGAAGGCAATTAAAGATCACAAAACTTTGATCTACAACCAAAGTTACCTTTAGGACAAACTGAGCAGATTTCTTTCCCTTTAACACATTTCATAGAATTAGGAAGAATATAGAGCATAGAGACCATTTGGACCTACAAGTTTGTACTAATATTTATGTTCAAGATGATTTCCTCCCAATTCAATTCATATTATCTACATGTCCTTTGATTTCTTTCTCTATCATTTTTAACATCTTGCCCCTAAAAGCTATGCTAATTGATCCATCTATTTCACATAATGACAAGTCCCACATTCTGACAATTTGCAAGTAATGACATTTCTCCTGCATTTCTATTCTAGAATTTATTATTATGACTCTATAACTATCTTACATATTTGGTCAATGTTCCCTCCAAGCTATGTAGCCATGTGCAAATGTTTTCACACAGACTGCACACAAGTGAACCCTTTCTAATTCTGGGGTATGCATGATTGTGCAAAAATATTTAAAGGGCTCATACATTTAAATGAATCATTTAAATGAATTATGAAGAAAGATTAGAGGATATATTATCAATGGTCCTTTGGTTTGGACCGATCAAGTGGAAACCTTTAGTTGTTCATTCCTTTACAACCAGGTTTTTCTACCAGCTCTCTCTGTCTGGAAAATGCAGCCCCAGCCTATTCAAAGACTCTCCACAGGTGTAACCTCTCAGTTCTCACATCATTCTTGTAATTCTCATGTTCTACATTCTTTATATATTATCGAGACCGGGACTTTGCATAATAGTCTAATATATGGTTTAAACAAGCCTTTATTCAACTTTATTCTTCACAGGTCACAGATTGATTTTGGGCAGTCTCTACATGCTGGTGGTGTGACAGTTCTCCTTCCAACTGTTCAATTTTCCCTGGTCTTATACCTCAAAAGCATCAGTTTGTGTTATTGGCTTTTAACATTGTCAATATACTAAATTCAAACTTGATTGAAATTAGGTATTTTTCGAGATATAATGTAAACTGATTGACCTAACTCAAATCTGTTTTTGTTTCCAGGCAACCAGCTACCCTGGCTACCCCAGTAGCTGGACCACATGTTACATTGTATCTTGTTCAGAACACTTGGTGCTATGTCAGGTAGTTCTGCTAGCGTTTAACTCCTTTAAAGGTACAGTACACCTACATTTTTATAATACCAGGAGTGCAGGAAGAAGGTAAATGACTTGCTATACTCTGCCAGAGTAAAGGCCATCCTCTTCTCTCCGCTACCTTATACTCAGTCTATCTCTGCTGCTGCATCCACCTTACACCAAGGGTCATGCTCTACCACTACCATATTGCATAGAATATCTTCCCTCACTTAATCTCACCTACCCTAATCTCCAGACTATTAACTCCATACATCTTCCACACTGCCTAACTACTTACTCGGGTTAATTCATCAACTTGCCTACTAATATCTGTGCCACCCATTTGATTTTACTTAATCCTTCCCTTTCCATCATTCTGGGCAAAAAAGGCAGCCCACAAAGAACCAAGGCTGACATTCAGTTTCTTACTCTGTACAAGCAGATGATCCTGACCTGGACTGGCCTTGGGGGTGACTATGATATGCTTCTTGGCATTGTATGTGCACTAAAAAGCAAGGCAAGACACAAGCATTATGAACTTATAACTCTGGCTAAGGGGGCAAAGTGTAAAAGACCAAAGCAAAACAGGTAGGGAAGGGTAGGCTCAAAGTGAGTGACTGCAAAGGGAATAATTGAGCACTCCTGAGATGCAACCTGGTCTTGTCATGGGTTGGCTGCCTGTCAAAGCCCACACAGTGTCCTTGCAGCAACATTGCTATGATAGATGCCATTACATGCAGAAGCATGGTGTAAATGGTTTAGAGAAATGCCATGTACAGTGAGGATGGCACATGTCTAATGTTAATGTACATAGATGTAGGGTGCATGTATCAACTGCTCATGGAGCGTGACCAGACATCTTTGTGACTGGTAGCTAAGTTGGAGATCAAGAGAAGAAAGCAGTGAGCTGGAGTTGCCTGATATTTATTCCTGCTTTCACGTCATAAATTTTGGCTATCTTATTTCAATCCAATGTTTAGCGAAATAGGAAATTGCATATAAATGAGATGTTATTACTTATGCAATTAGTAATGTAACTTCCTGGTTTGGTGTGGCAACCTCTCGGCCTCGTGGTTGATATTCTGCCCTGGTGTGGCAGCTTTCCAGCTTGGTGTGGCAGCCTCCTGGTGTTTATTTCTGTATTTGCTATTTGAAACTAAGAAGGTCTGCAATGTGTAATTCTTAACCTTATTTCAAATGTATTATGCTTCACTATATTTGCTGTAATTTTTAACTTTTAACTTTGTTCTTTCTTTCTACCTTGTTCTTAAGATTCTATACCTAGGTACTTGTAGCTAAGATGGCATATTTTGCACTTTTCACTGTACTCCTGTACTTTTGTACTTGAGTACACATGACAAATTAATACAAATCAATTAATGAGTAATATTCCATTTTAAAAGACCCTTGTTACTCACGAGAATTTCATCCTGATGTACAAGACTTGGTTGGAAAATGCTCCATTTGGTCTTAATGGTAAGTAGGGCCTTAGTTGACATCTCACCCGATTTTCCAACATTCCCATCATTGTCCACATTGTTCAGAACCTGGGAAGATTCCACCATATGTGCTTTTCAATTGGATGATTGAATGAAGATTCCATATCACAGTTGCTAAGCTAACTACTTTACAGTTAGCTTTATTTTATCTACCTTTTAAAATATAGAGACAGTATATTAACTAATGGATAATTATGTATTAAACTGTCTTCATTCATTCAAGGGAAAATGGAGAAGTTTAAAAGCTTGCAATCTCAAATATGGCCTGGAGGCAAGCTCATGTGACCTAATGAAATTAAGGTACATGTTTTAACATCTGGACACAATCAGAGAAGCAGTTGCTTTTGCTGCTTACAGACTTACAGATTATCTGAATCAATCAGCGATGTTTAGAGAAGAAAACTAGCATATAAGAAGTCTGGATAGAATGGATAGTTAACATCTTTTTCTCAGTGGAGAAATATCAATTATTAAGAAAAAGGTTTAAAGTAAAAGGGGGTATGTTTAAACAAGATGAGAGAGGAAAACTTTTACACAGAGTAAATATCTGAAATGCACTGCCAGAAGAGATGTGGAGGTGGATACAATAGCAATGTTTAAGAGGCATCTTGACAGAAAAGTAAATAGGTATGGAATAGGGGATACGGATTGTATAGAGGCAAAAGGTTTCAGGTTTAGAAAGGCATTGTGTGTCAATGCAGTCTTGTAGAGCCAAAAGGCCTGTTCCTGTGCTCTACTGTTCTTTGGTCTTTGTTCTTTCTTTGACATGAAGGCTGAGGAAATGATTTTTTTGGTGTTAAGGAGTTTGCTGATGAGGATATATGCCTTGTTCAATGAAATTAAGCTTTTTTTTTCAGTTTAAGAATGAAGGATTGCCACTAGGTGCTTTGTTACTGGAAGGTGATTAAAGTCTGCAGAGGTAATTCAGTGAAGGGGGCTGTGTTTAAAAGGCCCTGGAAGATTCACTGTCTTTTTGACTGACATATGTATGCATATTTAGTGCATTGGTTATCTTTTCCTTATCTTCTTTTGTTATGAGCATTTGCAGTTCATCCAAATCTAGACTTGTCTAGTTTATCAATTCACTCCTTCCTTTATACCCAAAGATGCACTTAACTCCTTTGAGAATATGTTTTCTGGTATGATTCACTTTGTTAGTCTCTGGTACAATTTAAAGTAAAATAATTATTCAATATTTCCGTCAATTCATTATTATTCCATTTGATGTTATCCTAAACATCCCTTATTAGCCATATCCCTAACTCCAAGTTCCTTTTTCATATTTTGGTGGAATATTTACTGTTTTGTAGAGTCATTGAATCACATAGCATAGATACAGGCCCTTTGGCCTACCATTTCTGCGTTGAACAACAACCAAACTACACTAACCCCATTTACCTGCACTTGGCCCATAGTCTATTATTGCTTGGCATTTTAAGCACTCATCAAGATGTTTTTTAAAAGCTGTGAGAGTATCTGCCTCCATCATCCTCTCAGTCAGTATGTTCCTTATATTTACTATCTTCTGGGTGAATTTCTTTTCCTCATATCCCCTTTAACCCATTTGCTCTTCACTTTAAACTTACATAATCTGGTCTTAGACATAATCTGCCATAAGGAAGAGATTCTCATGATCTATTCTGTCTATATCTCTCATTATTTTGTATATCTCAATCAGAACACCCCTTAGTCTCTCTACTCCAAGGAAAATAAACCCACCTTATCCAGTCTCTTCTCATAGTTGAGATACTTTATAAATTCATAGTTTATTAGTTCATAAAACATAGGACCAGAATTAGGCCATACAGCCCATCAAGTCTGCTCTGCTACTCAATTATGGCTCCTCACCCTATTTTCCTGCTTTGTCCCTATAGCTGTTCATCCCATTACCAATGAAAAATCTGTATAACTCCTTCTTAAACTTACTCACTGTCCTAGCATCTACAGCACTTTCGGGTAGCAAATTCCACAGATTCATAACCCTGTGGAAGAAGTAGTTTCTCCTCAATTCTGTTTTAAATTTGTTATCTCTTATCCTAAGACTGTGATCTCTCATCCTAGAATGCCCCACAAGAGGAAGCATCCACTCCACGTATATGTTATCCGTACATTTTGTCATCTTGAACACCTCAATTTGATCTCCCCTCATTCTTCTAAACTGTTTTCATCTCTGGCAACATCCTAGAGAATCTCATCTGTAGCCTAACCACTGCAATGATGTCCTTCTGAAGGTGTGACAACCAGGGCTCAACACAGCATTCTATTTGTGGCCTAACTAATGTTTTACAAAGTTGCAACAACACTTCCTTGCTCCTATATTCTACATTCCAGCTCATGCAGGTATCTTTCTGAGTGTTGATTAATCCTGTCCTTCAGATATTTTTCCAATAATTTCCTAAAACTGAAGTCAAACTAATTGGTCGATAACTACCTGGCCTAAACTGCTTGAACAAAGGATCCACATCAGCTGTCCTCCAGTCATCTAGAACTTCTCTTCTGGCCAGTGAGGTATTCCACAGTGCCCCAGAAATCTTTTTCCTTGGCTCCTATAGCAGCCTGGATACATCTCCTCAGGCCTTGGGGATTTGTGAATCTCTATGCCCATTAAAATGTCTAATATTCATCTTCATTTAACTACTTATTTAAGACCTCACTCATATCCACTGGCTCCACATACTTGGTCTCCAATGGGTCCCACCCGAATCCTGGTATTCCTCTTGTCTTTCATATATTTATACTTGTTTTTAATATTTGTTTATAATTTAATCTTGATGTTCTTTTCCTTCCTTAATGATTTCTTTTGATATTTTCTGACCTTGTCTTCTTCTCAATCTTCATCTTGTCCTTTATAGAGTCATAGAGTCACGCAGCAAGGAGAAAGGCCCTTTGGCCCAAACTGGTCCACGCTCACCAAAATTTCCATCCATTTCCCTTCTAAACCTTTCCTATCCATGTATTTGTCCAAATACCTTTGAAATGTTAATGTACCTGCCTCAATCACTTCCACTGGCAGCTCATTCCAAATGAGTACCACCCTCTGTGTAAAAAGGTTGCCCCTCAGGTTCTGAAATGTCTGAAAACAAACCCACCAACTCAGTGAGCAAACTAACAACCTGATCACGGGGACTCTACACAACTTTGTAACAATACTTAGAAATTGTTCAACTATGTAATTTAAATCGAAATTGAATTAAATGTCTGAAAACAAACACACCAACTCAGTGAGCAAACTAACAACCTGATCACGGGGACTCTACACAACTTTGTAACAATACTTAGAAATTAGAACATAGAACATAGAACATAGAAGAATACAGCGCAGTACAGGCCCTTTGGCCCTCGATGTTGCGCCGATCCAAGCCCACCTAACCTATACTAACCCACTATCCTCCATATACCTATCAAATTGTTCAACTATGTAATTTAAATCGAAATTGAATTGTTTATTATGTTATCTAAAGCTGTCAATTATGTAGATTAGATTGCCTACAGTGTGGAAACAGGCCCTTCGGCCCAACAAGTCCACACCAACCCTCCGAAGAGTAACACACCCAGACCCATTTCTCTCTGACTAATGCACCTAACACTATGGGCAATTTAGCATGGCCAATTTACCTAACGCGCACATCTTTGTGACTGTGGGTGGAAACCGGAGCACACCCATGCAGACACAGGGAGAACATGCAAACTCCACACCGACAGTTACCCGAGGCCAGAATCGAACCTAGGTTCCTGGTGCTGTGAGGCAGCAGTGCTAACCATTGAGCCACCCGTGCCGCCCTGTATGTAGATATGTCTTTTCAAATCATTATTTTTCCAAATGACTACAAATTTAGTCTTATGGATTTCACACACATTTTAGACCTTTAAGTCCCAAAACTAGCCATATCATTTTTGTCTGAACACTTCTTAATGTATTGGTGACACAAAACTGCAAATATTGTAGGTGTAATATCACAATGATTTATATGAGACTAAATAACTAATTTGACATTCAATAAAAAGGGGTGCAGATGCACTTCCCTATTTGTTTTTGACAACTTCTTACTGAGTAGATACTTTTACTGAAAACAGCTACAGATCTTTATTCTTTTGCTTCTCTAAACTCACTAATAGTCAACCATGTAATGCTTATTTAAGAATTATGAGTTTTGTTTATTGTGTTTATGCATGCTATTGTGAATTTATAGAGTCAAAATGTCTGTGCCATTGTTTATCCCATTCTTTTACTCATTAGTTTTCTGTGCACACAATCAGACTCATGTACTAGCAATGAGTTAGATTTTACAGTTAACAAAAAATGCCTGCCAATACACAAAGATGCAGTGGTGTCTAAGGAATAAATTTCCCCTTTTCCAAGAGCAGTTTATATCTGACAACATTATGAGGTACCTCTCAGGTATTAAGTGACAAGTATGACAATTAAGAGGTAGCCAACCAACTTTAAATATTCTCCAGACTACAAACCAGGAAATTAAAAACATGAAATCACCCCACTTTTAAATTAAATTTTGGGATGCTGAAAAAGTGATTTTTAAAAATATAATTAAGATAGAAACTAGGGACAAGCTACCTTAAAAGTTCAAAAACGTGGAGAAAATTAACATTTGAAAAATATAAAATGAGCTTTTCAGAGAAACTGAGGATAGTTATTAGATATTATGAAGTTGTTGTGCTGTTAAAAATCCAGGAGCACTTCATTCAACAAAATTAAACATTTTCAATAATCATTTCAGTGAAATAAAGTATTTAAGTGCTTGCCAGTTTACTAATTGCTTAAGAGTTGTAGACTGGGGTGGGGTGTGGGAATGGATAGTGACAGGCTGCCTTAATGGTGCAATTTCCTGGTAGAGCACCATATCACTGACAACAACTTTTGGATTTCATGCTATTCTGTAAATGTGCAGATTCCATAAGGTGCTGAAAGTTACTCTGCCATTAATAACTGCAAATGCTTACCACTTCACCATTAATGCTACAGCAAAGCCCAGGCCATTAGATTATATGGCTTGGCATTGTCAATAGGTTAGGTGAAACATGCACTTCCATATCAGCAGAATCATAGAATCCCTGCAGTGTGGAAGCAGGCCATTCTGCCTATTGAGTCCACATCAACCATCAAAGACCATCACACCCAGACTCACCCCACCTAGCCTATCCCCTCATGTCCCATGGTCAATCTATCTAATCTTTGGATTGTGGGAGGAAACCAGAGCATGCGGGTGAAATATGCATAGTCATAGAGTCGTAGAGATGTACAGCACAGAAATAGACCCTTTGGTCCAACTCGTTCATGCCGAACAGATGTCCCAACCCAATCTAGTCCCATTTCCCAGCACCAGGCCTATATCCCTCCCAACACTTCCAATTCATTTACACATCCAGATGCCTTTTAAATGTTGAAATTGTGCTAGCCTCCACCATTTAATTCTTTCCCCTCTAAGATTTAGGGTGAGAGGGGGAAGATATAAGTGGTGGAGGCTAATACAATTGCAATACTTAAAAGGCGCCTGGATGTGTATCTGAATAGAAAGGGTTTGGAGGGATATGGGCCAGGTGCTGGCAAGTTCTGGACTCTCCCAACCAAGGGAAAAGACCTTGTCTATTTATCATATCTATGCCCCTCATAATTTTATAAACCTCTATAAGATCACCCCTCAGTGTCCAGGAAAAACAACTCCAGCCTATTCAACCTCTCCTTACAGCTCAAATCCTCCAACCCTGGCATCAGCCTTGTAAATCTTTTCTGAACGCTTTCAAGTTTCACAACATCCTCCCAATAGGAAGGAGACCAGAATTGCGCGCAATATTCCAACAGTGGCCTAACTAATGTCCTCTACAGCCATGATATGACCCCCCAACTCCTGTACTCAATACTCTGACCAATAAAGGAAAGCATACTAAATGCTTTCTTCACTGTCCTATCTACCTGCAACTCTAATTTCAAGGATCTATGCACCTGCACTCCAAGGTCTCCTTGTACAGCAACACTCCCAAGGACCTTCCATTAAGTGTATAAGTCCTGGTAAGAATTGCTTCCCCAAAATGCAGCACCTCGCATTTATCTAAATTAAACTCCATCTGCCACTTCTCAGCTCATTGGCCCATCTGATCAAGATCCCATTGTAATCTGAGGTAACCTTCTTTGCTGACAACTGCACCTCCAATTTTGGTGTCACCTGCAAACTTACTAACTATATCTTTTATGCTCACATCCAAATCATTTATAGTGGACCCAACACTGACCCTTGTAGCACTCCACTGTCACAGGCCTCCAGTCTGAAAAACAATGCTCCACCACCACCCTCTGTCTTCTACCTTCGAGCTAGTTCTGTATCCAAATGGCTAGTTCTCCATGTATTCCATGAGATCTAACCTTGCTAACCAGTCTCCAATAGGGAACCTTAGTGAATGCCTTACTAAATTCCATATAGATCATGTCTACCACATTGCCCTCATCAATCCTTTTTGTTACTTCTACAAAAAAACTCAATCAAGTTTGTGAGACATGATTTCCCATGCATAAAGCCATGTTGACTATCTCTAATCAGCCCTTGCCTTTCCAAATACATGTACATCCCTGTCCCTCAGGATTCATTCCAACAACTTGCCCACCACTGACACCAGGCTCACTGGTCTATAGTTCCTTGGCTTGTCCTTACCACCATTCTTAAACAGTGGCAGCATGTTAGCCAACTTTCAGTCTTCTGGCACCTCACCTGTAACTGTTAATGATACAAATATCTCAACAAGGGGCACAACAATCACTTCCCTAGCTTCCCACAGAGTTCTAGGGTATACCTGATCAGATCCACTTTTATGCATTTCCATAAGACCATAAAACCATCAGAAATAGGAGTGGCGGTAAGGCCATTCTGCCCATCAAGTCCACTCCACCATTCAATCATGGCTGATGGGCATTTCAACGCCACTTACCCGCACTCTTCCCGTATTCCTTAATTCCTTGCGAGATTAAGAATTTATCAATCTCTGCCTTGAAGACATTTAACGTCCCAGCCTCCACTGAGCTCTGTGGCAGTGAATTCCACAGGCCCACCAATCTCTGTCTGAAGAAATATCTCATTTCCATTCTAAATTGATGCCCTCTAATTCTAAGGCTGTGCCCACGAGTCCTAGTATTCCTGCTTGACGGAAATAATTTCCCAGTACCCACCCTTTCTAAGCCATGCATTATCTTGTAAGTTTCTATTAGATCTCCCCTCAACCTTCTGAACTCTAATGAATACAATCCCAGGATCCTCAGCCGTTCATCATATTTTAGGCCTACCATTCCAGGGATCATCCATGTGAATCTCCGCTGGACACGCTCCAGTGCCTATATGTCCTTCCTGAGGTGTGGGGCCAAAAACTGGACACAACATTCTAACTGGGGTCTAACCAGAGTTTTATAAAGTAGCACCTCACTGCTCTTACATTCCAACCCTCTTGAAATAAATGACAACATTACATTTGCTTTCTTAACCACGGATTCAACTTGCAAGTCAACCTTTAGAGAATCCTATACTAGCACTCCCAGATTCCTTTGTACATTGGTTTTATAAATTTTCTCACGCTTTATAAAATAGTCCATGCCTGTGTTCCTTTCTCCAAAGTGCAAGACCTTGCATTTGCTGACAGAGAATTTCAGCAGCCATTTCTTGGACCATTCTCCTAAACTGTCGAAATCTTTCTGTAGTCTCCTCACCTCCTCAGAATCTACCTACTTGTCCACCTACCTTCATACCATTGGTGAACTTCACCAGAATGCCTCCATTCTCTTCATCCTGATCATTTATATATAAAGTGAACAGCTGCGGCCCCAACACTGAACCCTGCGGGACACCACTTGTCACCAGCTGACATTCTGAAAAAGAACATTTTATCCCAACTCTCTGCCTTCTGTCAGACAGCCAATCCTCAATCCATGCCAGTAGCTCACCTTGAACACCATGGGCCCTCACCTTACTCAGCAGCCTCCTGTGAGGCACCTTATTACGGGCCTTTTGGAAGTCTAGTTAGAAACATCCACTGGGTTTCCCTGGTCTAACCTACTTGTTACCTCTTCAAAGAATTTTAATAGGTTTGTCAGGCATGACCTCCCCTTACTAAATCCATGCTGGCTTGCTTTAATTCAACCCTGTACTTCCAAGAATTTAGAAATCTCATCCTTAATGAGGGATTCTGGAATTTTATCTACAACCGAGGTTAGGCAAATCGACATATAATTTTTCATAATTTCTCTTGATCTTTTCGTGAACAATTGGGTTACAACAGCAACTTTCCAATCATCTGGGACTTTCCCTGACTCCAGTGATTTTTGAAAGTTTACAACCAATGCCTCAGCTATTTCTTCAGCCATCACGCTCAGAACTCCAGGATGCAGCCCATCTGGTCCAGGATATTTCTCAATTTTTAGACCTTTTAGCTTATCAAGTATTTTTTCCTTTGTAGTGGCCACCATACTCAACTCTGCCCCTTGACTCTCCTTAATTGTTGGGATATTACTTATGTCTTCAACTGTGAAGACAAACACAAAGTATTTATTAAGTTCCTCAGCTATTTCCTTATCTCCCATCACTAGTCTTCCTACATCAATTTGGAGTGGTCCAATATCTACATTTGCCTCTCGTTTGTTTCTTATGTATTGAAAGAAACTTTTGCTATCATTACTAATATTACTGGCTAGGTGATCTTCATGTTTGATCATTTCCTTCCTTATTTCTCTCTTTGTTATCCTCTGTTTGTTTCAGGATATCCAGCATTTCCTCCTCTGTAATATGGACACATTTCAAGATGTCACCATCTTTTTCCCTACATTCTATATCTTCCATGTCCTTCTCGACAATAAACATTGATGCAAAATATATGTTTACTGTCTGGCCTCTCCTGTGGCTCCATACAAAGGCTGCCTTGCTGATCTTTGAAGGACCCTATTCTCTCCCTAGTTATGCTTTTGTCCTTAATGTATTTGTAAAAACCCTCTGGATTCTCCTTAACTCTATTTGCCAAAGCTATCCCATGTCCTCTTTTTGCCCTCCTGATTTCTCTCTTAAGTATACTCCTACTGCCTTTATACTCTTCTAAGGATTCGATTTCACCTGACATATGCTTCCTCCTTTTTCTTAAGCAAACCCTCAATTTCTCGAGTCATCCAGCATTCCCTACACCTACCAGACTTTCCTTTCACCCCAACAGGAATATACTGTCATTGGACACTTGTTATTTCATTTCTGAAGGCTTCCCATTTTCGAGCCATCCATTTACCTGCAAACATCCACCCCCAATCAGCTTTTGAAAGTTCTTGCCTAATACTGTCAAAATTAGCCTTCCTCCAACTTTCAACATCAACTTTTAATGCTGGTCTATCCTTTTCCATCACTATTTAAAATCTAATAGAATTATGGTTGCTGACCCCAAAGTGCACCCCCACCGACAGCTCAGTCACCTGCCCTGCCTTATTTCCCAAGAGTAAGTCAAGTTTTGCACTTTCTCTAGTAGCTGCATCCACATACTGAATCAGAATTTTTTTCTGTATACACTTAACAAATTCCTCTCCATCTAAACCCTCACCACTATGGCAGTCCCAGTCTATGTTTTGAAAGTTAAAATCCCCTAGCATAACCACCCTATAATTCTTACAGATAAATGAGATCTCCTTACAAATTTGTTGTACAAGCCAAATAAGGTGATCATCCCTTTCTTATTTCTAGTTTCACCCAAAAATCTTCCCTGGACATATTTCCAGGAATATCCTCTCTTAGTACAGCTGTAATGCTATCATTTATTAAAAACACCACTCCCACTCCACCCTTTCTCTCCTTCCTTTAGCATTGGTATCCTAGGACATTAAGCTGCCAGTCCTGACCATCCCTGAGCCATGTTTCGGTAATTGCTATGATATCCCAGTCCCATGTTCCTAACCATACCCTGAGTTCATCTGCCTTTCCTGTTAGGCCTCTTGCATTGAAATAAATGCAGTTTAATTTATCAGTCCTAACTTGTTCTCTGCTTTGTCCCTGCCTGCCCTGGCTGTTTGACTTGCTTCTTTTCTCAACTGTACCAGCCTCAGATTGACCTTTTTCCTCATAAATGTGAGGTGCTGCATTTTGGGAAAGCAAATCTTAGCAGGACTTCACTTAATGGTAAGGTCACCGGGAGTATTGCTGAACAAAGAGACCTTGAAGTGCAGGTTCATAGCCTCTTGAAAGTGGATTCGCAGGTAGATAGGATAGTGAAGAAGGCATTTGGTATGCTTTTCTTTATTGGTCAAAGTATTGAGTACAGGAGTTGGGAGGTCATGTTGCGGCTGTACAGGACATTGGTTAGGCCACTGTTGGAGTATTGTGTGCAATTCTGGTCTCCTTCCTATCAGAAAGCTGTTGTGAAACTTGAAAGGGTTCAGAAAAGATTTACAAGGATGTTGCCAGGATTGGAGGATTTGAGCTGTAGGGAGAGGTTGAATAGGCTAGCGCTATTTTCCCTGGAGCATCGCAGGCTGAGGGGTAATACTATAGAGGTTTACAAAATCATGAGGGGTGTGGATAGGATAAATAGACAAAGTATTTTCCATGGGGTGAGGAGTCTAGAACAAAAGGCATAGGTTTAGGGTGAGAGGTGAAAGATATAAAAGAGACCTAAGGGGCAACCTTTTCATTCAGAGGGTGGTACATGTATGGATTGAGCTGCCAGAGGAAGTGGTGGAGGCTGGTACAATTGCAACATTTAAAAGCCATCTGAATGGGCATATGAATAGAAGGGCTTTGGAGGGATATGGGCCAGGTGCTGGCAGGTGGGAGTACATTGGGTTGGAATATCTAATCAGCATGAATGAGTTGGACCGAAGGGTCTTTTTCCGTGCAGTACATCTCTATGACTCTATGACTCCATGACTCTATGACTCACTATCTCCCTGGGTCCCACCCTCATCCCCCACCTTACTAGTTTAAATCCTCTGGAGTTGCTCTAACAAATCTCTCTGCCAGTATATTTGTCCCCTTCCAATTCAGATGCAATCCATCCTTCTTGTACAGGTCACTTCTACCCCATAAGAGATTCCAATGATTCAAAAATGTGAGTCCTTCTCCCATACACCAGCTCCTCAGCCATGCATTCATCTGCTCTATCTTTCTATTCCTACCCTCACTAGCTCATAGCACCAGGAGTAATCTAGATATTACTACTCTGGGACCTCCTTTTTAAATTCTTGTCTAACTTTCTATATTCTCCCTTCGGAATCTCATAATTTTCCCTTCCTATGTCATTTGTTGCAATGTGTACAATGACATCCTGCTGGTCCCTCTCCACTTGAGAACATTCTGCAATCTCTCGGAGACATCCTTGATCCTGACACCAGGGTGGCAAAACACCATTCTGATTTTTCACTGCTGGCCACAGAAACATCTGTCTGTGCCCCTGACTAGAGAGTCCCCTAATACGCTCGATCTCTTGGAAGCCGATGTACTCCTCATTGCAATAGCGCTAGTCTCAATACCAGAAACATGGTTGTTCATGCTATGTTCCCCTGAGAATCCATTATCTGCTACATTTTCCAACACAGCATATTTGTTTGAAATGGGGTTAGCCACAAAAGACACCTGTACTACTTGCCTACCTCTCTTACCTTTCATGGAGTTAACCCATCTATGTGACTAATTTTGTGACCTTTCTCCCTTCCTATAACTGCCATCCATGACACCCCCTTGCTCTTGTAAATTGCGCATTGCCTCTAACTGTTGCTCCAACTAATCCATTTGATCTGATAGGGTTCACAACCAATGGCATTTATTGCAGATATAATCTTCCAAAGCAAGCAACCTCTCCCTAAACAATAGACAATAGGTGTAGGAGTACGCCATTCTGCCCTTCAAGCCTGCACCACCATTCAATATGATCATGGCTGATCATCCTTAATCAGTATCCTCTTCCTGCCTCAACTCCATAACCCTTAATTCCACTATCCTTGAGAGCTCTATCCAACTCTTTCTTAAATGAATCCAGAGACTGGGCCTCCACTGCTCTCTAGGGAAGAGCATTCCACACACCCACCACTCTCTGGGTGAAGAAGTTTCTCCTCATCTCTGTCCTAAATGGTCTACCCCGGATTTTTAAGCTGTGTCCTCTGGTTCAGCACACACACATCAGCGGAAACATGTTTCCTGCCTCCAGAGTGACCAATCTTTTAATAATCTTATATGTCTCAATCAGATCCCCTCTCAGTCTTCTAAACTCAAGGGTATACAAGCCCAGTCGCTCCAGTCTTTCAGTGTAAGGTAATCCCGCCATTCCAGGAATTGACCTCGTGAACCTACGCTGCACTCCCTCAATAGCCAGAATGTCTTTCCTCAAATTTGGAGACCAGAACTGCACACAGTACTCCAAGTGTGGTCTCACCAGGGCAGAAGAACTGCAGAAGAACTTCTTTGCTTCTATCCTCAATCCCTCTTGTTATGAAGGCCAGCATGCTATTAGCCTTCTTCACTACCTGCTGTACTTGCATGCTTACCTTCATTGACTGGTGTACAAGAACACCCAGATCTCTCTGTACTGCCCCTTTACCTAAATTGATTCCATTTAGGTAGTAATCTGCCTTCCTGTTCTTGCCACCAAAGTGAATAACCATACATTTATCCACATTAAACTGCATCTGCCATGCATCTGACCACTCACCTGACTTGGAGGAGCAAGTGAGGACTGCTGATGCTTGAGATCAGAGCTGAAAATATGTTACTGGAAAAGCACAGCAGGTCAGGCAGCATCCAAGGAACAGGAATATTCGATGTTTCGGGCATAAGCCCTTCTATTTGTCAGGCAGCATCCAAGGAACAGGAGAATCGACGTTTCGGGCATCAGCAGCCCTTCTTTTGTCAGGCAGCATCCAAGGAACAGGAGAACAGGCAGCATCCAAGGAACAGAAGGGCTTATGCCCGAAACGTCGATTCTCCTGTTCCTTGGATGCTGCCTGACCTGCTGTGCTTTTCCAGCAACACACTCACCTGACTTGTCCAGGTCACCCTGTATCCTCCTAACATCCTCCTCACATTTCACCCTGCCACCCAGCTTAGTATCATCAGCAAACTTGCTAATACCATCTTCTATATCATTAACATATAGTGTAAAAAGCTATGGTCCTAGTACTGATCCCTGCAGTACCCCACTGGTCACAGCCTGCCATTCCAAAATGGAGCTGTTTATCACTACTCTGTTTCCTATCAGCCAACCAACTTTCAATCCAAGTTAGTACTTTGCCCCCAATATCATGCATCCTAATTTTGCTCACTAACCTCCTATGTGGGACTCCCTAATTTTGCTCACTAACCTCCTATGTGGGACTCCCATATCTGACAAGAAGAGCATATCACTCTACTCAGGGCCGTTTTTGCTTCTTCCAGTCTACAGACCCAGAAAATAGCACTGTCTTATTCCTCTACAAAACACTGCTCCAGACTAACTTAATACTTTTGAATTAACTTAAAAATATAAGCCATGAGACATATCTCAATAAAACATATAATCAAACATATAATAAAACATATAATCACTTTACTCACTAATGCAGACTGACAGCAAGGCCACACTTAAACTATTCACTTATGTATTTCTGTGCTGTGACCTCTCCCAAACAGGTTCCTCCAAGATCAGTTGTGAATTTCACTGTTTGTTAATTTTCCTAGATGCACTTCAATGTCCAGCGTTACATGAATTTAACAGCAAAGGTAGTAACTGTGCAGATTCACTGCTATGTCAGTTAGTAGTGTGGCTTTCTTTCAATCTCTCTCTCTCTCTCTCTCTCTCTCTCCTGCACTGACCTGACCATGTACTGCCTTTATCTGACCCTCTCTCTTTAAAAGTGCCATTGTTTTGACTTTTCTTTTCCTCCAAAGTTCCAAAACAATGCAATAGCACATAAAACAGTACTTGCTGCTCCTGGAATTTGAGGAAATCACCTCCAACACTTAAAATACCTCAAAAAAGGAACAGCCTGTTCCAGCCAGAAATTTAATGTGCAAACTGCACAGAGACATTCACCTAAGAGGGGAACTGAACCAGGTCCCTGGCACTGTGAGGCCACCATGCCACTATAATTTCTCAAGTTATCATAACTGCTTTTAAAGTTATATCTATTAATCTTTACAACCTTGTCACATGCACAAGGCATTAGGCAAGATCAAAGAAAGGAGAATTCCTAATTATGCTTCTTTAAAAATTACTCTTTTATTTTGAAACAGACTATTTTTGGATTTAAAGTAGTTGTTGTCAACCATGGGATGGGCAAGTTGGTTGTTTCTGGAAATTTATTCGGACAAGGGCAACTACTCTCTGGAATCTCACCTCATTTAAAAAGAGGCACTTAAAACCTTAATAAAGGAGCAACAGACAAAGCATCCTACCAGCCAGGTTTGATTTGAAACGAAAAACATGGAAATTAATTATACCTGTGGTGGTGCTGATGCCCCTACATTCACCTCCTGTAACACACAATGGTTTTCACCAGGGACATTGAAACCATCTCATTAGGTTGAACTGTCTTGCCAATGGACCCAAACATGACTGAAACTTCTGTTTTTTGAATAACTGTAATTACATAGCTTTGAACTTTTCCACAGCCTGTTTTTCAACATCAAAACAGAAAACAAAAAGTAGCTCCAGATTCAGCTGAAGTCTGTTTCTACTCATAACCACTCTTGATACCTGATTTCTGGGAAGAATCCCGTATTCATCCATCAAAATTAAACTAATTCCCAGTCTACAAGGTCATAATGCTCCAACTGCTCCTGCCTGCAATTAAGTTCATATAAAAATAAATTCTGCCAGACCAGTCAAATGCAAAAATATTCATTGGACCTTTGAGTTCCATTCATTAATACCCACCCCTTTATTTTAAAGACATTTCCCTAATTGTTGTTGTCATTTGTTTTCCTTATTTTATCTTCTTTCTTCTTTTATGCTTATGTCTTTAAATGTGCTGCAAAAATTATCCCCCAGATCAGAATGCACGAATAAAATATGGTTTGTTTTAATCCTAAAAAACAATTTCACAAACTGGGTTGGGCCAAGCATGTTAGCCTATTTTGAAAAGGGAAATAAGATACAAATATATTAAAAATGGAAACAACCTCTGATTATTGGCAGGAGGAGAACAATGACACAAATAAATTAATCTCTCTCTCTTGTCTGCAGCAACCTAATCCTGAACAAATAACACAGAGGACCAGGAATTATAAACTGATATGTTTCAGAGATTAGTTTGATTGACATGTGAAAATTAAAGGTTCAATTTTTATAGCATGTTTATGACCACAAAAATCCCAAAACACTTTATATGCCAATTAAGTATTTTTGAGTTTAAAAATGCAGCAGTCATCAGTACATCTATTCCCTCACACTGCAGTATTAGATTAGATTTTTATGCGTTCTGGTCAGACTTAAACACACATAGGCTTGTGATTCAGAAGCATGCTGCTAATTGAGCCATGACAGTCCATTCTGCTATAACATGGTAGGTGACTAAAAGTTCGTAGTAAGAGAATATCCTATATAAACATAGCAGGAAATGTAATCCACAGTACTGCACAGGACATGGGAGGCGAGTTTAATAAGCTAAGCAGCTTTTTTTCAAGTGGTGGGTTCATTCAAAAGTGAGAAGGAAAATGTAGATACATTGAATAATATTACTCGCTGGACTTTGTGCATGGTCTCAGATAGCATTAATACAGCTGTTGACAGACTTAAAACCAGAGAGGTGAATATCTGATGTAACAAACGTTAACCATCAGATATCACAAGCTTGTAAATGTTATTGATCGGTCACATGAGACGATATACTGGGTCTGAGGCAGCAGAGCACTTGCGTTGAAGTAAAAAGAGCAAAGGAAGGATTGCATGTTTTCCAAAACAAATATATTCAAGTTCGACTGGAATAATGCAACCTATCAATTGTTGTATTATTGTTTCAGTTTAGAACGCATTTGCCCATGCCATATCCTTCAGATTTATATTACCTTTTATAATGAGAATTGCAGAAAATAATTTATGGCATTTTTGTTCTGTGACAATGTTGAGGTGGAGACTTGCGGTCAGTGTTTAAGCATTCTTTAAAAATGCACACACAAAACTTTGATAAACTCAAATATTTTATTGTGGATTTGAAATATACAGCGTAGGACTGTAAAATATAGAAAGTGTAGGCACAGATGACTGTACAGGCATTTAAATAACAATAATGAAATATACTTCAATGCTCCAAAAAAGAATAAATACAATTGCTTTATGTTCATATCATAGCAAGTTGCTCCACAAAACAAAAAATACATTTCCATATGGAGCGTTTGGAAGAATTAATCTGTCCAAATTAACTATCCTTCACCTGCTTGGGATCACTGCTTTAGTTGTATATTTCAACTTCTGTGGACTTTCTTCAAATGTCCAATAACATTAGACCAAATTCTTTGTTGTTTTTGCTTTTTAGTCAAAGTTTCTTCCAGTTGTTCCTTTCTCGTTGTATTGAGTGAGAAAAGTGATCTACAGATATACAAACTTTCGCTTTATATATATATTAAATAAATGAGAATACAGTGTAATTTTTCTTGATTAATTGATGCTATGCTAAACGAATGAAGATGTGCAAGATCATGTGCTATTTCATTAGTTTGGTTTCCCCACAATCTCCTCTTACCGTTGAGGGAGAAACAAAAAAAAAGTTGCTGTAGTGAAAAACTCACTAGGGTTGATCCTTCTGCACTGATTTCAGAATGTTTTGAAATGTAAAGCATCATGCAAGTTTAAATGTATTTATTACATAAATAACTTAAAGCAACAGTCCATTGTTCTGACGCTTAACCATATTGATTGAAACCATTTATCTCGTTTTCTTTGAAAAAAGGACCTAATATTCATCCGTTTGCGGTGATAAGGTGCTACTTATTGTGAATATGTCCCTATGCTTTAATAGATTAAAAAAAAATCCGTGATTGAACACGGAAAAATGAGTGTGCTTTTACTAGCTGCTTTGTTTTGGAATATAAATATCCACGGTGCATTCGGATCATTTAAACAAGCAGCTTGGTTACTTATTACGAATGCACACCGAGTCCTTCAGAGCAAATTGACAGTTTTGAAATTGGACTTTATTTTGAAACGTAATTTTGGCTTAAAAGGAATTTTTTTTAAATGCACGTTTCATCTGGGAGATAACCCCAACGGTTGGCAACAGGGTCACTTGCCCCCGAGCCGACCTTTTTTTTGTGAATCTGCTCAATCCGTTGTCCAGAACGTATGCATTTTGTTGCTATTCGGTTGGAGACAATTCACATAACGACACACTTCCCCTTGAGTTTCTCTGTCCTCTTTTGCTGCTTGGATTTCTTGCCGTCGATCTGTAGGCTCACGGCCCTGCGCTTCTCCAGATTCAGCAGTTCCTGAAAGAGTTCCTTGACATTATGGTTGGTCTTGGCAGAGGTTTCCATGAAGCCGCACTTCCAACGCTTGGCCTGGGATTCGCCATCGCTGGCCTGCACCTCCCGTAGGGTGTCATCGCACTTGTTGCCCACCAGCATGATGGGAATGCTCTCCACGTCCCCCTTGATCTGGCATACTTGCTCGTAGATGGGCTTCAGCTCTTCCAGAGACTGTTTGCTCGTGATGGAGTACACGAGGATAAAGGCATGCCCTTTGGAGATGGAAAGGCGCTGCATGGCCGGGAATTGGTGACTTCCCGTGGTATCTGTGATCTGTAAAGTGCAGATGCTTTTGTCGCAGCTGATGACCTGACGGTAAGTGTCTTCGATGGTGGGGATGTAGCTCTCCCGGAAGGTCCCTTTGACAAACCTCAGCACCAGCGAGCTCTTCCCCACGCCCCCCGCTCCGAATACTACAACCCTGTAATCGTTGCTCTGTTCTGGCATCTTGCAGGCTGCTTCAGACTATCACCTAGAGTCAAAGAGAAAGAACAGATTGCACAAATTCAGGTCACGTAGACGTTAATATATAAAATATTAATGTTAATTTTTCACGTTTTATCCACGTTAAGAGTCATAGCCACAACCATCGTGCAGATTCAAAGGCTGATGGAGTGCAATGACATTCTTCTATTGTATGAGAGTATGTCTGCGGTCGGTGTAGCGGCGCGGCGCAGTGCTGCACTGCCTTGCAACTCAGAGCAGATGGCCCGTGAGGAAACGCATATTCTCAGTCGGCCGCCTTAGCATCCAAGGCACGGATTACCAGGGACCAGAAATCAGCGCAGAACATGCGCCGCACTGTGCCCTTGTCAAAAAGACCACCTCCATACACACACATCCATAGACACACGAACCTCACCCTATGACACAGTCTCTGCATACGGCACACTGTAATTTTAAAACACAAATGAAACTGTTACCTTACGAGACAACGAAAGCTACAATATTCCGATTGCTTGTATCGTGCCGCGCTCTGCTCAATGTTGAGGTCTCATCGTTGCAAAAGGTTGCACAGTATTAATTTGAAGGAGCCAGAGGGGTGGGGGAGTTTCTGTCTGATATTTAAGGCACCAGAAAGCGTTCTATGCAGGGATGTTATTACATCTCTGGTTTGTTTAGAACGCTGTGTGAGATCGGGAACCGGGATCGGAATATCGTCATCAGTAATTTTGACTGCTACGCCTTGGGTGCTCATTGTCAGAATACTGCATCAAGAGTCGCCTATCTGTTAAGTCCGAATCAATGCTGCTCGTAAACCTTCCGTGGGTAGGAGAGACCGAGGAAACGCAGCACTTATCAAATCCATACCGTCAAAACTAGAAAATATATTATTTTAAAATCAAATTTAATGGTACGCGGTAAGAGAGAGTTTGGCCATCACAAATCGCTGCTTTAGTAAAATCTAGTATTTTACCTTTTTAAACGCGCGGTCATTGAAATTAAACAATTGGGCAGGGTAGGAAATTGCAAGTATTTGCTTTTTTTAAAAAATGAAAAGCAAAGTCTAGGTGTATTCAGTCAACATCTGGATAAAGAGTGATCGGTTTAGGTTTCCGATTGAAAAGTGCGCTCCCCAATCGTTAATCTGTCCAATCCCCCTTTTGAGATTGGACCTACTGAGTATTTTCAAGACTGCATTTTCACATTCACTGAGGTTTCTTCACTTTTCGCAGACCTAATGCCTACTGCATGTTTTATACCAATTTCCCAGTTGCTCTTCTCGACTGTCAGCACTAACAAGCTTTCACTATATCCTAATAACCAGCAATTCTTCCATTTGCAAGGGCCATCATCGCCACCAATTAGAGCGCGTCAGTGCAGCTCCCGAAGGTGCAGCATATGTCGAATAGCTACAGGGCTTTCAAGCTGCGCAGTCTGTCTGAAAAATAAGGCTCCCACTTCGAGCAGTAAATGTTAGCTGCCCTTTCCAGTTACACTGAATCTTGCACATCAATATCTGACAACACATCTGGCTGATAAAGGAGCCCTACGCATTTCAGTCATCCTTTCTACTTTGGGAGGGGGGATCCGTTCATGATTCGTCCGAACCTAAACTAATATTGAACTAGATGAAACAAGGTCTCGTGGAACCATTTTACGATATTTTAAATTACGCCAAAGTTTTTTTTTCATTGAAAAGCTCACATGCATTTTGTTCAACGCATGCGGCTTCGCGTGGATATTAAATTGTTTTGATAAACCAACAAATTAAATACTTAGGCAGTAAATAAGAAACGTAACAAACAATTAAATACAGAGCCAAATCATCAGTTACATTTCAGAAAGACGATGGAACCATGTTCAGTTGGTTTCTGATTACCAAAGGTCAGTTATTGCTCACGAACCTGCCATGTTTAATCTGATAAATGATCATTTTACAAATGCAAAACCAAAGGGCAAATGAACAATTGTATATTTCTGACACACTCAAAACGCACACAAACGGGTTCGAAGTTTTTTTCTGTGTTCAGAAAGTTAGATGTTTGTGTTCATTATATCTGATCAGTCAGGGTTCAGAAGATCCCAATAAGACAGCAAGCGTGTGTCATGAAAGACACGTTTCGGAATTCAAATACTTTTTATGTCGTGGCGAAGCCGTATCCAATTTGAATATGTCGAATCTCCATCTCAGTAATTTGTTTTGAGTTAATTGTCTAAAGTATGCTACCCTCCCAGGATAGAGATTGAGAAATTTAAGGCCCTCAATGTACAATACTTTCATAGATCAATAGATACAGATTCTACGTTTGTTTTTGTTTCGCGCTTGCGGTAGTCAAAGCTTATAAACCAAACGGATTGATGACCTTTAGTTTGACATGCAGAATTTTCTATCATCATTCGGAATAGTTCTGCCACAGTGGCGATGCCACAAGGTTTGGGAGATAACAAAGGGCGAATATCCCCAACAATTTGGTAACTAACTGCCCCCCCCCCCCCCCCTCCAAGTCACTTCAGGAAAAGCCGAATTTAACATCAGCTTTTTAAAATCATAAATGCAGAGTAAAAAGGCAATACTAAGAGAAATGACGACAACCATCAAACAAGTTTTGTCATGTTTTTAAAAAAGTAGGCGTTTCATCGAATCATAGAATCCTTACAATGGGGAGGTAGGGTATTCGTCCCATCGAGTCCATACCGACCCTCCAAGGAGCATCCCACCCAGATCAATCTCCACTCTATCCCTGTACCCCTACATTTCCCATGGCTTATCCACCTAGCCTACACAATCGTGGACACCACGAGCAATTTAGAATGGCCAAACCACCAAACCTGCACATCTTTGGATTTTATCTGAAGAAATTTATTGAAACGAAGTTCAGTCATAGATAATGCTGAGAGCCAGAGAAAAAGTCAGTTTGGTTTTGGGTTCCAGTTAAGTAACTTAATGTACAACAGAGGGAGAAATATCAATCGTTGAAACTACAGCCAAAATTTCTTCCATTTTGTTAAAATGGGGCAATATAGTGAATCCGATTAAAAACCTGGGTGCCGCCGAGAGGTTAATACTTAATGCGCATTGTGGTCTGAGTCACCGTTCCTTTCCTCTAACGGGAAATGAATGGTCCTCACAAACAGTGTTGTGAGAAGTTAACTGAGCCATTGTAATACAGTTGGAAATGGCATACTCTTCAGAGTACAATTTTTTTAAAAATGGGGCAAAGTTGAGTTCTGAAGATTTCATTTAAAAAAGAAATAAACTGATCGGACAGCTCAGAATGGCTAGTAAATGATTTTGAAGGCTGAAAATTCTGTCAATAAATCACTGCATCTAAAGACACCCCTCCGCTTTGACTGACCTCCAAAAGTAACACGCAGTAAGTAAACGATAAACCGGTGATAACTCCCAGATACATAACACTGATATGGATGCTTTTGGCTATTTAATCATCATTATTATTTTGATTTTCATTGTAACGGAGTGGGTCAGAAGTAGTTGCAGGTATCGTCACCTCTCCGTCCACTGGCCCATTTATCCCTCAGTTGGTCTTTATATGTGGTTATATGCCCCATTCTTTCCTCTTCCTTTCAGCAAAGCCTAACAGGAGCAGCAAAGTTAAAATTCCAGAAACGCCCAAGGGTGCAATACATCTTGCACAATATTGAATCTGAATACTATAGTGGCCAGGCCACAATCTCCAACAATGCTCACAGAATGGACTTAACCCGGAACGCTATTGCAGTCGCGCTCCATTGCAGAACCACACTAGGAGTTTCCAATTTCGCAGCTTTATGTTAGATTGAGGCTGATCTTTACATCCATGATTTCTTTGCAAAATGCGCGGAAGAATTTTCGATCGGCACATAAGAATACTGCGGAAGAGTTACCCGCGCCTACTCGTTAGATCAAGCTCGATGTTAAATGCCGTTTTAAGGGGCAAAATTATTGTCACATTAGACAACGTTGGACCGTGCAACATTTCTAAGCTTTTGGCACAAGATCCCATCACTAGGTACAGTTCCCCAATAATCAAAACCTCGCAATCGGCATATCTGTTTAATAAAAGGTAAAATTAAAGTGTTTACATACGGAACCACAATAGCGGAGAATTAGATTCTTTTGATCATATGTTTTATCTGAACTTTATAATGGCATTGTTGAAATTTAGTCTAATTCAAAATGAAAGTCTGATAGCTCTGCAAAACCGAAGCGAGGGCACACCCATTCCCGAAATCCAGGAAATGCTGGGACTCCATCAGATACCGGTTCCTTCACTTTCAGACTGATACAATTAAAGGCGTCACCACCGGCTGTGCTCTGAACCGGTAGATATGAACATCCTTTCCCAGAAAGTACACCCTCTCCGATTTATTTGAAATATACATCCAATAACTGCCAATTTGCTGATTACTGATGGCAAGGTCGGAATTACGCTGTTATATGTCTTTGAGTAATTTTCTATGCTCATTAGCCTGCTCATCATTTCCATACATGGAAACTGTCGAACACTTTACCTTCGGAAGGGATCCGCTCATTAAACTGGGAAAGATGATCGGAAGGCCCACATTGCCGCAGTAACGAGTCCAATCATTCACCTGCAGTGATGGATGGAGAATGGAAACTAGCCTGGTGCGCTGTGCGGTGAACCGCTTTCCGCCTGTGTTCTGCAGGGGAATAAAGCAGTGCTCTGCTCTCGGCCCAGGATATCGGATTAGATCACCTCCTGTTTATGATGTCGACAGATGGCACGTGATTCATTTCATAATAAGAGTCGCTTGTACTTTAATGTCATCGCAGTTCCTTGCAGAATTACACAATCTGCTGAGTGAACAATGGGAGGTCTTTTCAGATTTTCAGGGAAAACGTGCTTGGAAATTCTGGCTTTTTTTGAAATATTGAAATTGATCCTAATACAGTAACACTTTGACAATTGAAGCATTTTTTCTCATTGTTTCCCCGTGCAGAAGGAGTTGAGTCACGCTGGCGTACTGGTGCACGGGCCCTGACGACACTTTTACCAAATTACCACTTCATCATGTTACCCTTTTTAACTATTGCTGACCGGGGACATCCAAGCTGAGCTGATCCTGACTTCAACCCGCCGGAATATTTATTATTCTGGCGTTGGTCATTGAGTTAGTGCTCAGGAGATTACCCCTTGCAGCTTTTTTTCTTCTTCTTGGCAATGCATGATCCTGAGTCCTTCACTAATAAATTTACAATGCCACATTTTCCAATTTCCTAAAAAAATCCCAACAAATAATCAATAATTCTGACCAGTTTCAGGACAGTACTAGGTTTTGAAGGTGTAATTATGACAGCCATATGTATCCAGGTCATATTATTGCCATCACAAGATCTTCTATATCCAGTGACAAGAAAGGCAGTCCAACAAGAGCATCCTCTCCCAAGCTACCATTCGTAGCATTGTGGCATTAACCACTAGATAACTAATTCACTGGGTGGGATGCATTCTTATGACATTCAGATGACAAAAGACTCCTAAAATAATTGTTTAACCTGGAACTCTATTGCAACAGGAGACATATTTATAATTTTATTTACAATTCACAATGATCTTATAAATAAAATCAAACAATATAAATTATTCAGAAATGTACTTAAAACATCCTTGGAGAAATCAAATATCCTCACCAACAACTCATTTCCAGACTTGTGCAACATGGAAAACATCAAACACATTGACAGGAATGCACAGAGGCAAAGTTGAGGCATCAAAAAGAATTCAAAAATCTGCAAACAACTCATCTACCTAATCTATAAACATCACCTGTGCCATATGTGACAGAGTATGCAGATCACACATATCAGCACTTTCAGAATTCATGAACTGGAGTGGAAGGAAGATATAGTCAAAAAGTGTGGTGCTGGAAAAGCACAGAAGATCTGGAAGCATCCAAGGAGCAGAAGAACTGACGTTTTGGGCATAAGTCCTTCAAGGAAGTCATGTTCGATTTTGATCAACTGTGTTAGTAAAAGGGAGGAAAATTATATCAAGAATTTTCACACACACATTATGTTTTTGGGGTGGAGAAGGAGCAAATGCAAAAGGATGTTCGTTGCACTACTTTTCAATAATAGAAGTAAGCCCAACATCAACTAGATGCAATCATTAATTTTATGATGATTTAATTGCCAATACTACAAAATAGCAGTTGAGCATGGTGTTCTTTTTCAGAGATGTTCATGTTCGCGTGGGCGGCACGGTGGCACAGTGGTTAGCACTGCTGCCTCACAGCGCCAGAGACCCGGGTTCAATTCCCGCCTCAGGCGACTGACTGTGTGGAGTTTGCACGTTCTCCCCGTGTTTGCGTGGGTTTCCTCCGGGTGCTCCGGTTTCCTCCCACAGTCCAAAGATGTGCAGGTCAGGTGAATTGGCCATGCTAAAATTGCCCGTAGTGTTAGGTAAGGGGTACATGTAGGGGTATGGGTGGGTTGCGCTTCGGCGGGGCGGTGTGGACTTGTTGGACCGAAGGGCCTGTTTCCACACTGTAAGTAATCTAATCTAAATAAAATCACATAAGAAAAACAAGCTTACCATTATAATTATAATTGACACAGTTGTAATCCCAGTTAAATGTAACACAAATGTAGTTTCTGTTGTATAACTATTGAAGTACTGTGGAAGCACTGTGTAGCAGGTCCCTGCACACCATTGGAAAATAAATTATGCAATACTGCACATAAATAAATGTTTATTTTATGAATTTGCCTTTAAAATTAAGGAAAAGGGAACATTGGGGATGGGGCTATATTGGACCATAGGTCAAAGTTAGAATTTATTATCAAACCAGCAATCTTTTTGAAATTGGCTTTCCACTGGGAGGCACAGGAACAGTGATTTTATTCCATGCTATCTGTATTGCTGTGTTATGAATAATTAAAATTTAAAATATTGTGAGAGGTTGTGAATTTAGGTAACTGGTCGGACAAAAGTCAGTGTTGGCAATGAACATTCTCAGCACAATTTATTATACCTAATATTCTTTCAAGTCAAATGTAGAGTTGTTGTATCAGGATTACATTTTCGATTCCTAAACTTGAGATACTGTGAAGCCTTTTTATTCATATTTATAATTCATAATTACATTATAAATAAAAGTAAACAATTTATTATGGTAGAGTGTAGAATATCACCAATTCCAAATCACAAAGTTCTTTAAATTAGTGCCCAATGTGTGATTACAGCATTGTTACTCCAAAATCAGTAGAATAATAAATTGTGATAAATTGTAATAAAATCTATATCCCAAAATATTTTTTTTTAAATCTCATTTACAAAGAAAGAATTGACAAAATGTTCTGTAACCCTGAAAGATAATTAGTCATTCATCATATTTGGGAAAGAGAAATTATTTTCACATCTTTCTAGGTGAAAACTGTAAATTATTTATTCAAACATGTTTCATAGATATTCATTAAAATTGTTTCAAAAAGAATATTGAAAATTCTCACAACTTCAGAGCAGTAACCTCTTCTAGGATTAGATTTACATTGATCAGTTAGATCATAATAGTGTGACTCTTTGGTTTATTATCATCTGTCATTTTATTTAATTAACTGAGACTGAAGGGTTAAAATTATTATGCAGAGCTAAAGTGATAAGCTTTTATCCATGTACTTCATTGGTTTGGCCAGCATTTTTTCACACTCCTAGTTGACTTTGAGAAGGTGATAATGACTGCCTTCTAGTATTGCTAAAGTCCCTTTGGTGTAATGCCATGAAGTAGGGAGCTCCAGCATTTTGTCTCTGAGATACTGAAATATTTCCATGTCAGAAAGGAAGAGTAGCTTGGGAGCGAACTTGCAGGTGGTGATATTCTGATATATTTGCTGCCTTATCTTTCCATTTGGAATTATTCATGAGTTTGGAAGGCTTGTTTAAGGAGCATTGGTGAATTTCTTCAGTGGATCTTATATACACACACACCTACTGAGTGTCGTTAGGAGTTGGAGTGGATATTTGTGGATGTGGATCTGCCAATCAAGCTGGCTGCTTTGTACAAGATGGTGGCAAATGTCTTGAGTGTTGCTTGAGCTGCACCCTTCCAGGCAAATGGTAAGTATTCCAACATTTGATTTTCACATTGTAGATGATGGACAGGCCTTGGGGAGTCAGGAGGCAAATAACTCGTTGCAGTATTTTTAGCCTCTGAGTTGCTCTTCTGACACTATTTGTATGGCTAGTCCAGTTCAGCTTCTGGTCACTGATAAACCCCTAGGATGTTGAAATGGGGATTAGTGGGTGATAGATAGTATAAATATTCTAAGAGTACAATGGTTTCCTTAAATAACCTGAGCTACTGCTACTTTTGTGTCATTAATGTATTGTGATATCAAAATAACAAGGCAACAATGGCTATCCCATGAACTAATACAAAACTGATGAACCTTCAATGTATTTGCATAAAAAGAAAATAAACAATATACTAAATTTAATGGGTTTATTTTATCTCCATGAAAGATGAAATACTAATTTCACTCAAAACCTCATTTTTACTTTGTAGCATGAACTTGATATGTTTGCCGACCATTTATTAGACTATGCTGATAGATTGGTTATGAAGATTTACTGAGCAGATTGAACTTTCATTGTAGCCTTCATGGGTGAACTGTTGTTTTTGTCTCACACCCCACATGCATAGCCTGCAGCTCTGTTTAGTTAGCTCTCCACCTTGTTAATGCTGTCCTAATTACTCCTGAGTCCATTGCCATGTCCTGTTGGCCACACCCTCTCCTCATGGTGGAGACCAGAGTGATGGTAACCTGTGAACAACCCTCTCTCTGCTACTTCCTATTCTGCTCCTTAACTATGTAAAATCTCACCTTTATTTTGAGTGCACCCTTTTTTTATAGCTATTCCTCAGGAACAAAACTCAACAAACTCCAAATCCAGATTTGAGCTTCCTCTTTTTGCCAATATTCCACAGACAGTCTCTTGACCATTAATCCACAAACCTCCAGGACTAACCATGGCTCAATTCCTTGGGCTAACCTGACAGTGAATGGGCTAACGACCGGAGTGATATCTGCACAGTACCTTAGAATCCTAAGACTCTCTGCACTTCTCTGCAGAATTGACTGCGGCCCAATCCCAAACTGCAAGGACACTGATCTGTGCCAGGACTGAGAGTTTGCTTGACATTGCCAGACCCATGAACTGTGATTAGCTGAGCCTTTTGACTGACTGGTGGCATCCCTAATTGATCATTGTTCTACCTGATACAAAGTGGACTGCTCTCTTTGATTCACAGACATGGCCTTTTTGATAAAGTCTATGCAGTGTGTTTGCTGTCTAAGTTGCTTGCTCATGTAGAGGTGTGTCATTGACAAGCCTGGTACCATACAACAAAATATCCACTACTTCACTATTCAGTACTCCAAATCATTACTTGCTGCCTGCCTTTTCTCTTACCAAAAAAAAATGCTGGCAGCCATTAAGTCAGTACAAAGTAAATGAAGACAAAGAACAAACACCGTAAGATGAATTGTATGTGTCCAACATGCAAAGTCTTTTGGCAAAGCATGCAAGTCATAAGTGTACCTGAGATCTAAAATGGCACCCTGAAGGGCTGAAGTGATGTGTGAGTTTCTCTAAAAGAAACTATGATGATGTGGTGATACTGTTGGCTTGGCAATACTCACGTACATGGTTGAAGAGTGGAAGAGCTTGGCATCTATGAAGCATGCAGGAAATTAGAGAAAAGGTGGAGTTGTGTGAAGATCCAGAGAAGTGGCAGTGAGCTGATGCCACCAGGTAACCACTCTGCATTTGATGTTGGGAATTGGAGTCATCTAATTTTTTGAGGAAGGTGGGGAGAATTGGGAGCTGCATAAAAATGAGGTGAGTTTAGCTTATAATGAGATGCAAATGCATGGAAATAAGGTCACTCATTAGCGAGAATAGGAACTTGCCAAATCAATCATTAAGGATAAAAATTTGAATATTTTTCCAAAACATTTTTTTATTCTTCCCATAAATTCCAAACTTTCTCATCATTGCTCATGCATCCAGGGCAGTGATAGAGTCATAGAGATGGCCAACACGAAAACAGACCCTTTGGTCCAACTTGTCCATGCCGACCAAATATCCCAATCAAAACCAGTTCCACCTGCCAGCATCTGGCCCATATCCCTCCAAACCCTTCCTATTTATATACCCATCTACATGCCGTTTAAATGTTGCAATTCTATTAGCCTCCACTATGTCCTCTGGCAGCTCATTCCATACATGTACCACTCTTAGGTCTCTTTTATGTCTTTCCGCTCTCACCCTAAACTTATGCCCTCGAGTCCTGGACTCCCCCACCCCAGGGAAAAGACTTTGTCCATTTATCCTATCCATGTCCCTCATGATTTTATAAACCTCTATCAGGTCACCCCTCAGCCTCCGACGCTCCAGGGAAAGCAGCCCTAGCCTATTCAACCTCTCCCTATAGCTCAAATCCTCCAACTGTGGCAACAGCATTGTAATTCTTTTCTGAAATCTTTCAAGTTTCACAACATCTTTCCAATATTCCAACAGTGGCCAAACCCATGTCCTGTCCAGCCACAACATGAGTTCCCAACTCCTGTACTGAATATTCTGACCAATAAAGGAAAGCACACAAAATGCCTTCTTCACTATCCTATCTACCTGCGACTTCACCTTCAAGGAGCTATGAACCTACACTCCAAGGTCTCTTTGTTCAGCAACACTCCCCAGGACCTTACTATTAAGTGTATAAGTCCTGCAAAGATTTGCTTTCCCAAAACGCAGCACCTCTCATAAACTCCATCTGCCATGTCTCAGCCCATTGGCCCATCTGATCAAGATCCCGTTGTAATCTGAGATAGCCTTCTTTGTTGTCCACTGCACCTCCAATTTTGGCGTCATCTGCAAACTTATTAACTATACCTCTTATGCTTATATCCAAATCATTTATAGAAATGATGAAAAGTAGTGGACCTTGCACTAATCCTTGTGGCACTCCTTGTGGTCACAAGCCTCCCGTATGGAAAATAACCCTCCACCACCAACCTCTGTCTTCTACCTTTGTGCCAGTTCTGTATCCAAATGGCTAGTTCTCCCAGTATTCCATGATGTCTAACCTTGCTAATCAGTCTCCCGTGTCGAACCTTGTCAAACGCCTTACTGAAGTACATATAGATCATCGGCAAAAGTGAGGACTGCAGATGCTGGAAATCAGAATCTAGATTAGAGTGATGCTGGAAAAGCACAGCACAGCACAGCGATGTTTCAGGCAAAAGCCCTTCACTTTCCTGATGAAGGGCTTTTGCCCAAAACATCAATTTTCCTGGGTGGGGTGGCCTTGTTGGTAAGGGAGGATATTCAGTCCCTTGCGCAGGGGGACCTAGAGTCAGGGGATGTAGAGTCAGTGTGGATGGAGCGGCAAAATACTAAGGGTAAAAGGACCCTCTTGGGAGTCATCTACAGGCCCCCAAACAGTAGTCTGGATGTCAGATGTAAGTTGAATCAGGAGCAGAAATTGGCCTGTCGTAAAGATGTTACTACAGTTGTTATGGGGGATTTTAACATGCAGGTAGACTGGGAGAATCAGGATGGTATTGGACCTCAAGCAAGAGACTTAGTGGAGTGCCTCAGAGATGGATTCTTAGAGCAGCTGGTGCTGGAGCCGACCAGGGAGAAGGCAATTCTGGATCTGGTATTATGTAACGAACCAGAATTGGTCAGAGACCTCGAAGTGAAGGAGCCATTGGGAAGTAGTAACCATAATCCAATAAGTTACAATCTGCAATTTGAGAGGGAGAGAGTACAATCGGAAGTGACAGTACTTCAGTTGAATGAAGGGAATTATGGAGCTATGAGGGAGGAGCTGGCCAAAATTCAATGGTGCAATACCTTAGCAGGGATGACTGTGGAGGAACAATGGCGGATATTTCTGTGTATAATGCAGAAGATGCAGGATCAGTTCATTCCAAAAAGGAAGAAAGATCCCAGGAGGAGGCAGGGGCGGCTGTGGCTGACGAGGGAAGTAA
>NC_057711.1:90812718-90819279 GCF_004010195.1 Chiloscyllium plagiosum
GGAATCAAGGGTTATGGAGATAAGGCAGGAACAGGATACTGATTAGGAATGATCAGCCATGATTATATTGAATGGCGGTGCAAGCTCGAAGGGCTGAATGGCCTACTCCTGCACCTATTGTCTATTGTCTATTGTCTTCAGATGCTGCCTGACCTGCTGTGCTTTTCCAACACCACTCTAATCTAGACTACATATAGATCATGGCCATTGCTTTGCCCTCATCAATCTTCTTTGTTACTTCTTCAAAACACTTAATCAAGTTTATGAGACATAATTTCCCATGCACAAAGCCATGTTGACTATTCCTAATCAGCCTTTGTATTTCCAACTACAAGTACATCATATCCCTCAGGATTCCCTCCAAAAATGTGCCCACCACTGACATCAGGCTCACTGGTCTATAGTTCCCTGGCTTGTCCTTATCCACCTTTCTTAAACAGTAGCACCACGTTAGCCAACCTCCAGTCTTCCGGCACCTCAACTGTGACTATCGATGATACAAATATCTCAACAAGAGCCCAGCAATCACTTCCCTAGCTTCCCACAGAGTTCTAGGGTACACCCGATCAGGTCCTGGGGATTTATCCACTTCAATGTGTTTCAAGAAATCCAGCACTTCCTCCTCTGTAATATGGACATTTTTCAAGATGTCACCATCTATTTCCCCACATTCTATATCTTCCATGTCCTTTTCCACAGTAAATACTGATGCAAAATACTCGTTTAGTATCTCCGCCATCTCCTGCGGCTACACACAAAGGCCACCTTGCTGATCTTTGAGGGGCCCTATTCTCTCCATAGTTACCCTTTTGCCCTTAATGTATTTGTAAAAACCCTTTGGATTCTTCTTAACTCTATTTGCCAAAGCTATCTCATGTCCCCTTTTTGCCCTCCTGATTTCCCCCTTAAGTATACTCCGACTGCCTTTATACTCTTCTCAGGATTCACTCGATCTATCCTGTCTAATCCTAACATGTGCTTCCTTCCCTTTCTTAACCAAATCCAAAATTTCTTTAGTCATCCAGCATTCCCTATACCTACCAGCCTTTCCTTTCACTCGCGCAGGAATATACTGTCTCTAGACTCACGTTATCTCATTTCTGAAGGCTTCCCATTTTCCAGCTGTCCCTTTACATGCGAACGTTTGTCCCCTATCAGCTTTTGAAAGTTCTTGCCTAATGCTGTCAAAATTGGCCTTTCTCCAATTTAGAAGTTCAAATTTATCTCTGATCTATCTTTTTCCATCACTATTTTAAAACTAATAGAATTATGGTCGCTGGCCCCAAAGTGCTCCCCCACTGACGCCTCAGTCACCTGCCCTGCCTTATTTTCTTGTACATACTTAAAAATTCCTCTCCATCTAAACTCTTAACACTATGGCAGTCCCAGTCTACATTTGGAAAGTTAAAATCCCCTACCGTAACCACCCTATTATTCTTACAGATAACTGAGATCTCCTTTCAAATTTGTTTCTTAATTTCCCTCTGACCATTAGGGGGTCTATAATACAATTCCAATAAGGTGATAATACCTTTCTTATTTCTCAGTTTCACCCAAATAACTTCTGTGGATGTATTTCTGGGAATATTCTCACTCAGCACAGCTGTAATGCCATCCCCAATCAAAAATGCCACTCCCTCTCCTCTCTTGCCTCCCTTTCTGTCCTGGAATATTAAGCTGCTAGTCCTGTCCACCCCTGAGCCATGTTTCTGTAATTGCTATGATATCCCAGTCCCATGTTCCTGATGATGCCCTGAGTTCATCTGCCTTTCCTGTTAGGCTCCTTGCATTGAAAGAAATGCAGTTTAATTTATCAGTCCTACTTTGTTCTCTGCTTCATCCCTGCCTGCCCTGACTGTTTGGCTTGCTTCTGTTCCCAACTGTATCAGTCTCAGATTGATCTCTTACCTCACTATCTCCCTGGGTCCCACCACCCTCCCCCCCCTCACCAACCCCCCCACCTAACTAGTTTAAATCCTCCCGAGCAGCTCTAGCAAATCTTCCTGCCAGTATATTAGTCCCCTTCCAATTTAGGTGCAATCCATCCTTCTTGTCCAAATCACTTCTATCCCAATAGAGATTCTAGTGGAAAATGCCATTCAAGTTTCAGGAGGAGAAAGTGACATAAAGTCATAGAGTCCTACAGCATGTGGACATACCCAAACTGGCCCATGTCGACCAAGACGTCCATCCACGCTAACCCCATTTCACTGCCTTTGGCCCATATCCTCTAAACCTTTCCCTATCCATGTATTTGTTGAAATGCATTTTAAATGTTGCTGATGTACCCCCTTCAACCATTCCACTGGCAGCTCATTTTAAATGTGTACCACTCTCTGTGTAAAATAGTTGCCCCTCAGGTTCCCTTGTATCCTTTCCCCTCTAACCTTAAACTGATGCCCTCTAGTCTTCGATTTCCCCAACCCTGGGAAAAAGATTGAGTGCATTCACCCTTTTCAAGCCTCTTATGATCTCATACACTTCTATAAGAGCACCTCCCTCACCATCACCCCAACTGTTCCTATGCTCTATGTTGGATTTTAAAACTAAGGCCAAAAGTTTATTGTTGGCTTGCGTTCTGCAGTAGTTGTAATGTTTGCAGACCTTGAGTTCTCATTGAATTGTTACTGTCCTGAGCTGCTTTTTCATGAGGCTCCAAGGGGTTGGTTAATGATAGTCTACTTCTACTTTGATTGTAACAGAACCACAATTAAATATGGCTATTATCGCCCAAATAAATCAATACCTTAAAGAAGTCTTTATAAAATTGGATCTGCTCAAGGTTTGGAATTAGTGAGACTGAAGTCTTGTGGGGTGTATTCAACATATTCCTTTCCCTCATTTAGTTGTATCAAAGAACACAGAAGAACAAAGAATAGTACAACACAAGAACAGACATCTTCAGCCTACCAGGACTGCACCAACACATAATGCCTTTCTAAACTAAAACCGTTTTGCCTCTATGATGTCTGTGTGTCTCTACTCCCTGCCTATTCATATATCTGACAAGATGCTTCTTAAATGTTGCTAGTGTATTCGCTTCTACCACATCCTCTGGCAGCACATTCTGGGCAGTGATAACCCTTTGAGTAAAATACTTGCCTCTCACAACTCTTTTTAAATTATCCCCTTTTAACATAAAATTTTATGACTTGTACCTTGGGAAAATATGCTGATCATCCATTAGATCTATGCCTATCATAATTTTGTAATCTTCTATCAGGCCAGCCTTCATCTTTGAACACATTGTATCGTAAGAGTGTAAAGAACCAGTCGTAAGACTGGTTCCCTTTCCCTTTCACAGATCAAATAATATTGTCCTGTGATGCAAAACCACCTGCAGGCACTTGAGTACCTATTTGTTATTTCTTATTAGACTAATCATTTGGATTCCTGAAAATCTTGTGTAAGTACAACTTCTATGCCCCCATGGTCCAAAGTATTATCTCTATCTTTTCATACTCTATTGGTTTCTCTTGATTTAATCATTTCCATCACACCACCTGCCATCCTTGACTAGCTTAATATTGCCTTGAATTCCTGTCATTACTTTGTTCTAAGAAGACAGTTTTACTAATTACCTTAATGACTGGATCATAGATATGGGCTAAACCATAGATCAGATTTTTTGGATGACAGCCCTGCTACCCAAAGCGAACACAAACCACTGATCACAGCAACTCCACAATCACCAAATACTGCAGGTGTGCTGATTGGCTAGTGCCTGGAATGCTGCTCCTGGCTTGGATAAGAGTCCTTCCTTTCAGATCTACCTGTCAAACTGATTAACTAAAAACTCTGTGGTCTCAGCAGTGCTGGCTGCAGCTTTGGCCAGGACTTGGACTACAAGTATTCTTCATACTTTAAATGTCAAAGTCCAGGTCCCTCATTGTGGGGAAAAGAATAGGCCTGAAAGTTTCGTTTTTGATAAAGATGCTGGGGTTGGGGGTAGGAATGTTGGAACGGGTAGCATCCTCGAGGAGGAAACCTTGGACATGAAGCCAATGTGGAAAGGAAGCCAGAATGAGGGCAGCCCCATTTCCTGCTTAAGGCCTGAGCAGGATCATTTGCCAGGCTTTTGCCCTGGATAGCCCCATAACTCAAGCCAGCCTCAAAATTGAGGCAAGGTGGCCTTAAATGGTCGATAACCTCCCAATTATAGGCCTCAAAAGTGTCTTCCCTGTTCCACAGTAAAAATGAAGACAGGTTGTAGGTGGGAGGCAACCAGGGAACTATTAAGACTCCTTACTTGTAAATCTAGCGGGGAATGGTAGAATTCTGCCAGTCAGATGCAATGATCACATACAATGAGAGGCATGTTTGAATGTGAGCAGGAAGTTTAACTCCCTTAAAAAATGACTGCACATCAAAATCATAGAATCTCTACAGTGAAGAAAGAAGCCATTCAGCCCATTAAGTTTGCAATGACCCTCCAAAAAATATCCCACTCAATCCCTGTAACCCCACATTTACCACGACTAATCCACCTAGCCTGGAGACTACAGGGCAATTTAGCATGACCAGTCTATCTAACCTGTGCATTTTTGGATTGTGGGAGGAAACCAGAGCCCTTGACAGCAACCCATGCAGACACAGGGAGAACTCCACACTGACAGTCACCTAAGGCTGGAATTGAATTTGGCTTCATGGCACTATGAGGCAGCAATGCTAACCACTGAGCAACCATGCCACCCTAAATCCAATAATTAATTGCTCCATTTCTCGATTTCAGCGGGCAAAGGTTGAAGACAACTATTGGATGGTATTTAAATATCTGTTTTAACTTAGCACTCCAGCCTTAACTGTCAGGGTACTATTTCCTCACCTGAATGGAAGTGGTCAAAGGAATCAGCAGCAGAAATATGAGTGGACAGTTGGAAGCTACTTCAACGTAATTGACAGACTTTGAAGCTGAAGAGTTCCAACAAAGGTCAGGTGAAAAACTGCTCTTTGTAGCATTTCTTCACTCAAAGCATGCTGTCATTGTTTTATCAATGATTGCCAAAATCCCGAAAGGCTCTTTATCCTGTGCAGCACTTCACTGAACTTCAGTGGCATTTCCTCAATAGTAGTATTCAGCTTGGCATGGCAGGGTCTTAATGAGCTGGACCTTGCATCCATAATGAGAAACAAGAGGAGAAACAACATTAAAAGGATCAGGAGAAGTACCAGCTTCCTTCTTCACACCTTCATTCCCCTCCATAAAGTAAAAAGGATGGTTACAAAGATTCAGTTTGAAGGAGAGAAAACTCCAAATGCGATATTTCTCAAAGTATGCATTATCACCAGTATGTCGAAATGCTCAGGCTTTCATGGTGGATCATTGCTGACATCTGCAGCCACCTTCATTGTCAAATTGGTCAAAATAAGGTGGAGTATTGTGTGCAGTTTTGGGCTCCATACCTCAGAAAGCATGTACTGGCTCTGGATTGTTTTCAGAGGAGGTTCACAAGAATGGTCCCAGGAATGAATAGTTTAACATATGAGGAATGCTTGAGGATTCTGGGTTTATATTTGATGGAGTTTAGAAGGATGAGAGGGGATCTAATTGAAACATACAGAATATTGAATGGCCTGGACAGACTAGACGTTGGGAAGATGTTTCCATTGGTTGGAGAGACTAGGGCCTGAGGGCATAGCTTTAGGGTAAAAGGAAGACCTTTTGGAAGGGAGATAAGGAGAAACTTCTTCAGCCAAACATCGATGAATCTATGGAATTTATTGCCACAGAAGGCTGTGGAGGCCATGTCTTTGATTATATTTAAGACTGATATAGATAGGTTCTTGAGTATCAAGGGGATCAAAGGTTATGGGGAGAAATGGAGTGTTGGACAAAGTTGGAGCGGGCAGGGCCAGACTGGGGGCGGGGGGGGTAGTGGGGTTGGGGGGCAGACCTGGTGGGGGCTGTGGGGCTCGCACCAGGTGTGCTGCTGCCTCATCTCGTGAACAGGGAGTGGACTGTACAGAAAACTCCGAGCCCCAGAGGAAAGGCATTGAATCAATTAACCAAATAATCAATTATCCAAATGAAATGGTGCCCACCCATCTCATTTGGATAATCAAGGTTCCTCTGTAAATGGCCTTCCAGAAATAAACCAGGGCAAGTGATTGAGGTATTAGTGGGGGAGTACTTTAGGGCCAGTGACCATTATTGTATTAGTTTTAATAAAGTTATGCAAGAGGGTAGGCCTGGTCTGCAAATTAAAGTTCGAAATTAGGGCAAGGGCAATTTTGATGGTATTAGACATGAACTTGTAAAAATTGATTGAGGGAGGTTGTTTGCAGGTAAGGGGATGGCAAGTGGGAGGTGTTCAAAAGCAAGATAACAAGAATGTTGAGGGGACATGAAAAGTCCTTAGTTGGTAGGATTAGGGAAAACCCTAAGGCTTTCTATAGGTATGTCAGGAATAAAAGAATGACTAGGGTAGGAATAGGTCCAGTCAAGGATAGTAGTGGGAAGTTGCGTGTGGAGGCTGAAGAGATTGGGGAGACACTGAATGAATACTTTTCATCAGTATTCACTCAGGAACAGGACATTGTTGTCGATGTGAATACTGAGTC
>NC_057711.1:90820476-90851050 GCF_004010195.1 Chiloscyllium plagiosum
TGGAATGCTCTGCCAGTAGCAGTGGTGGACTCTCCCTCTTTATGGGCATTTAAGCAGGCATTGGATAGGCATATGGAGGATAGTGGGCTAGTGTAGGTTAGGTGGGCTTGGATCGGCGCAACATCGAGGGCCGAAGGGCCTGTACTGCGCTGTATTCTTCTATGTTCTATGTTCTATGTTCTAATTCAGTATCAGCATGTTCCTGTTAGAGTGTAGGGTGAAACTGGCAAGTTTAGAAAACACTGGATGACTGGGGCTATTAAGGCTCTAATCAAGAAAAAGAGGGAGTAATATGTCAGGCATAGACAGCTGGGATCAAGTGAATCCCTTAAGGATTATTAGGCATACACTGTAAAAGGGAAAACAGAACAAAAAAAGGACAGCTTTGGCAGGTAAGGTTAAGGAGAATCCAACGCAATTCTACAAGTATATTAAGGGCAAAAGAGTAACTAGGGAGAGAACAGGCCACTAAAAGATTAATGGAGGCATCTATGCATGGAACCACAGAAGGTGGGTGAGATCTGAAATCAATATTGCATGTCATTATTTACTGTAGAGAAAGACATGGAAGCTAGGGAACACAAGGAAATAAACATCAATGTCTTGAAAAAGAATCCATATTAAAGGTGCTGAAGGTGTAAAAATGCATAAAGATAGATAAATCTCCAAAACTTGATCAAATGTATTCCAGGATATTGTGGGAATTTAGGGAAGAAATTGTGGGGCCCTAACAGAGAAATTTGTATTATTGACATCCACATGTGAGTACCAAAAGACTGGAGGTGGCTCATGTTGTGCCATAATTTAGGAAAGGCTGCAAGGAAAAGCCAGCAAACTACAGTCTGGTGAGCCTGACATCAGTAAGTTGTTGGAGGGGATTCAGTGAGACAGGATCAACATGCATTTGGAAAGACAAGGACTGTTTAGAGATAGTCAGCACAGCTGTGTGCTTGGGAAATCCTATCTCAGAAATCTGATTGAGTTTTTCTTTGAAGAGCTGACCAAGAAGATTAAGGCAGAGCAGTAGGCATTGTCTACATGGACCTTTGCAAAGCCTTCAACAAGATTCCACATAGTAGACTGGTTTATAAGATTATATCATATGTGATCCAGTGAGAGCTAGCTAATTGGATACAAAATTGGCTTGATGGTAGGAGACTGAAGGTGGTAGTAGAGGGTTGTTGTTCAGGCTGAACCTCTGTGCCACAAGGATCAATGCTGATTAACCATTGTTATTCATCATTTATACAAATAATTTGCATGAGAACAGAGGAGGCATGGTTGATAATTTTGCAGATGACAGCAAAATTGGTGATATAGTGGACAGTAAAGAAAGTTATCTAGTAATGGGATCTTAATCAACTGGGTCAGTTGGCAAAGGAATGAAAGATGAAGTCTAATTTAGATAAATGTGAGGTATCGTATTTTCGGAAGATTAACCAGGACAGGACTTACACAGTTAATGGTCAGGCCCTGCAAAGTGTTATTGAACAGAGAGACCTTGGGGTGCAAATACCCCTGTACATAGTTCCTTAAAAGCGTGATCTCAGGTAGTGGTGAAGAAGGCATTTAGCATATTTGTCTTCATCAGTCAGAGCACTGAGTACATGAATTGGAACATCATGCTATAGCTATATAAGACATTGGTAAGATTGATTAGATTAGCTTACCTACAGGTAAAAACAGGCCCTTCGGCCCAACAAGTCCACACCGACCCTCTGAAGAGTAACCCACCCAGTCCCATTTCCTTCTGACTGATGCACCTAACACCATGGGCAATTTAGCATGGCCAATTCACCTGTCCTGCACATCTTTGGACTGTTGGAGGAAACCAGAATACCCAGAGGAAACCCACGCAGACACGGGGAGAACATACAAACTCCACACAGGCAGTCACCCAAGGCTGGAATCAAACCTGGGACTGTGGTGCTGTGAGGCAGCAGTGCTAACCACTGAGCCACCGTGCTGCCATTGGAGTACTGTATACATTTTTGGTCACCATGCTATAGGAAGGATGTTATTACATTGGAAAGAATGCAAAAATGATTTACAGGGATATTACTGAAACTAGAAGGTTTGAGCTATCAGCAGAATCTGATTAGGCAGGGACTTTTTTCACCGGAGCTTAGGAGGCTGAGTGAATGACCTTATAGAGGTTTATAAAATCATTAGGGGCATAGATATGGTGATTAGCCAAGACTTTTTCCCTAAGGTAAGCGAATCCAGAATTAGAGGACATAGATTTAGGGTGACAGGGGAAAGCTTTAAAGGGACCTAAGGGCAACTTTTTCACACAAAGAGGGTGGTGTGTATATGGAACATGCTGCCAGAGGAAGTGGCAGAGGCAAGTACAATTATAAAATTTAAAAGGCATTTGGACAGGTACATGGATAGGAAAGGTTTAGAGGAATATGGGCCAAATGCAGGCAAGTGGGACTATTTCAGTTTAGGAAATCTGGTCAGCATGGATGAGTTGGGCTGAAGTATCTGCTTCTGTGCTGTATGACATTATGACTCAATGACTCTTCTTCCCACCATTGTGCCTGTTCATTGTGAACCAAGTAATAACTCTTAATTACTGCAACATTAAACATTGCTGTGAGCCCAGATTCAGAATTTCATATTGATTATATTACCGATATGAAAGCATATTCTAAATGTAAGTACTGATCTGAGTTCTCATTTCAGGATCCAAGGTATTTTTATATAGTAGCTCAAGGTTAATGTAATGAGGACTAATATAGGGGAGTTGGAATTAATACAAATGAAATAAAGTCCTGTTTCATCATCTGGTACCTAGATTGGCATAAATGTAGACCTAATCACTCTTCTCTCTATGCTTACAATGTAAAATATATGCTACACAGATTATGTCTTTTGTTTTCAAGAATTAGTGATCCATCACCAATTCTACTCTTTGTACGTTATATGCTTTTTCATACTAATTACATAAAGGAAATAGTGGCCATTGTGTGCTGCTTCACCTCACACAAACATTTTCAGCGTAGTATTGTGCATTCCCTTTTAAACTTATCATATTCCACAAGGAGCAACTGTTGATTAAACTGTTTTCATGTGTCACTCATGTAATGTCATTCATCTTTTCCTATAGCTAATTTGTGTGCTTTCTAATCATCTTCAGGGACCATGTTTTAAAATGAACAACACCATCCAATATTCATCTAATTGCGAGATGACTTTGGGGTATGATAGGTTCTTTAAATGATTTTTATGTAATAAACACTTAGATTAGGTCAAATCAGGGATTTTTCCCTTTATAAGTAGATCCAGTTGACAAGTCAGTACAATTACCTAAATAGAAAGACACCAAAATCATTCTGACTCATCTGATAATCTGTTGTATAACCTGAGGGCAGTTTTAATATTTCCTAAGTTTTGCTAACTTGCATCAGATTTTTAAATTGAACAGGACTTTTGGAACTGGAAAAATTGTGCACGCAATTGAAGGATGAGTCAAATATTTATATAGCTTGAACAGTAACTCTTCACTTAAATTTGTGATTGTATCAATAACTTGAATTGAAATGACTTTGAGTGAATTATATGATCACAAATGAATCAATGTTAAAACCTGAGATAGGTTCCTTCAGCCATATTCTGCCCAGAAAAAGTAGATTACAAATTGAAATTGTGTGCCACTCAGAAACAATACTGTGTATTCCAGATTGAAATAACTCACAAAGCACAATATATTAATAAATATAAAAGAAAGACAATATAGTATAAATTGTTTTTCACCTAAAGAACTGTATTTAGAGATTGAAAATAATCGGGTCACTGGACCTGAACTGTTAATGCTGCTTTCTCCCCAGAGATGCTGCCAGACCTGTTGAGCTTTTCAGCCCATTCTGTCTTTGTTTCTGATTTTCAGAATCCGTAGTTTATTTTTGTTTAGAATTTAGCAATTGATCAGGCTTTATCTGCTGGAAGAAGTTAATCAGTGGAGGTTGCAACTGAAATCCCAGAACTACCCAGAATTAGGGGAGGCAACAGCCTAGTGTTATTGTCGATCACCTATTAATCCAGAGACCTAGATAATGTCCTGGGAACCTGGAATGGAATCTTGCCACACCACATGGTGACATTTGAACTCAATAAAAATCTGGAATGAAGGGTCTAATGAAGGCTATTGTCAATTGCCGGAAAAACTTATCTGATTCGCTAATGTCCATTAGGGAAGGAAACTGATATCCTTACCTGGTCTGACCTACATGGCTCAAGATCCTCAGAAATGTGGGTGACTCTTAACTTTTTCTGGGCAATTATGGATTGCCTAGCCAGTGATGGCCTAATCTCATTAATGAATAAAAATCGTGCACGAACTGAATTCTGCCACGAGTTGGTGCCAAGGAATTTAATGCAAGTTTAGGAGCCAGGAACCAGGAGCCAGAAGCAGGATAGCTGAAGAGCAAATCTGGAGGACTTACCTAAGATCAGAGAGCTGGAGCTACAGGAATGAGTAGGCAATAGTGAAAGTCTGCAGAGCTGGGAGTTAGCAAGGCCAAGAGTGGGCAGAACTGGGAAAAGCAAGTGTATCAACAAGAGGAAGAGGGAATAAAGGTGAGGCTGAAGCATGGGGGAAAGGCCCTGTGAGCAGGCAGGTTACAGAAGTGAAAGTCTAAGCAATCAATGTTGAAGTGCAGCTGGGACCAAAAAAAGGATATTCTGAGACTACTTTATTAATAGTTTTAAAATGAGACAATGGGTGGCACAGTGGTTAGCACTGCTGCCTCACAGCACCAGAGACCCAGGTTCAATTCCCGCCTCAGGCAACTGTCTGTGTGTGGAGTTTGCACGTTCTCCCCGTGTCTGTGTGGGTTTCCTTCGGGTGCTCTGGTTTCCTCCCACAGTCCAAAAATGTGCAAGTTAGGTGAATTAACCATGCTAAATTGCCCATAGTGCTAGGTGAAGGGGTAAATATAGGGGAATGGGTCTGGGTGGGTTGCTCTTCGGAGGGTCAGTGTGTACTTGTTGGGCTGAAGGGCCTGTTTCCACACTGTAAGTAATCTAATCTAATTGATTTGACTTAATGTATAGGCTTATTGGCATTTAGACAAAAGTACAGTAAATCCAATCATGTACAACTTAGTCATAGAAACATAGATATGTACAGCACGGAAACAGACCTTCAGTCCAACTTGTCCATGCCGACCAGATTCCCAACCCAATCTAGTCCTACCTGCCAACACTTGGCCCATATCCCTCCAAACCCTTCCTATTTATATACCCATCCAGATGCCTTTTAAATGTTGCAATTGTACTAGCCTCCACCACTTCCTCTGGCAGTTCATTCCGTACATGTACCACCCTCTGCATAAAAAAGTTGCCCTTAGGTCTCTTTTATATCTTTCCCCTCTAACCCTAAACTTATGCCCTCTCGTTCTGGACTCCCCCACCCCAGGGAAAAGACTTTGTCTATTTATCCTATCCGTGCCCCTCTTGATTTTATAAACCTCTATACAGTAACCCCTCAGCCTCAAAAACATTAAATGAAAAACATGCAGTTGCTCATTTAAGAAATGAACAATTTTGTATCATATGAAGATTTTATCATAAAATACAATAACTTCATTAGAACTCAATGACTTAAGATAAATTTTTCACCGAACTGAAGAAATCTTACAGTCAAGTTCACTTTTAGAAGCTTCAACAATTTAAATATACTGCTTGCTGCAGATCAGTTTAAATTTCTTCAATTTTATCGACCATCTGATGTTGAAAACTGCCCACTGGTGGAGGTGTTTTTTTTTCCCCCTTTGCTTTGTCTGTTTTCTTCATTTTTGTTGACTTAAGAGATAGCTAACATTGCTTAATTATGAACAACTTGAAATGATGATGTCAACAAAATGGAACAAATATTAATTATACACAATGAACTGTTCCGACTGTAGCCGATACTTGCCTAGATTTGATAGATTTTCTATCATACACAGTTGATGGATAATAAATCTAATCCTAAAGATGTGATTTTTTAGTTCAGCTTATCTTAGCTTATTGAAGTAGCACATTTGTTATTTTCATACTTCAAGTTTTTAACATTTTAGTTAGACATTTTTAAAGCAAGTATTTTGCACATAATATTTTAGATTTTGTCTTTATTGAAAATTAGGCTTATTTGCTTCTGTGAAACTTAGTTTTAAGTCAAATAATTAATTCTATGAATAATGAAAAGTTAACCAGGAATGATAAATTCAGGCAATTTCTCTTTTACTTTATGAAATAAAAGTGCAGAGGCTGGTATTCCATCACCAAGCCACCCTTTATTTACATGTACACCATAAACATGGGCACTGATCAGGCAGCTCAGAGTCAGTCCCTTATGTGAGGAGACTGCCTGAATCTTCTGTTTATAACTTCAGCCATGGCTTCCTGATTGGCCCAGGTTATCAACTCTAACCAAGGATCTCATAGTCAATAAGTTTGACCTGGTCCTCATTCAAATCACTACATTGATGATCCCCCCACACGTCCTGGAATGTAAGCCTCTTCTTTTTCTTGTACGTTCTCCTACATTTTCACCCCAGATCCAGTTCCTCTGACTCTGATTCGGATGATATACTGTACTGTAGTTTGTCCCTTGCACCTCGAGCATCTTGGGAGGGTTTCCTCCTTTTCTTCAGGCAGTAACAGTACTGAGGTTGCAATCATCTCAGACTCTGACATTTTTGCAATGCTAGACAGAGGGGGAGAGCCCACAGTTTCTGACAGCCTTTCTGGCTCTTCTGAGGGGCCAGGTATATTTAACCCTTGCTAGGTGTGTGAGATGGCAGATTTCATGTGATCCACATGTTTGTTCAGGACTACCTCAAGTACACGACCTGACCTCACATTAACCTTGCAAGGCCATTTCCATGGTTTCAACACCAAACTTCATCCCCTAAAGTAAACTGTCTCTCTCATTTAGAGGAATATTGTTGCCACTGGCGTTCCTGATGGCATTTCACCCTTCTCTTCTCCCTTTCACTCCCCACCCCCAGATCCTATAATCAAACAAAAACTGGGCACAGTTTGGTATCAAATGAAGCTGTGGGCTGTTTCCTTAAGTCTGCTTTCAATGTTTGGACTGTTCTTTCCTCTAGACTATTTGACGATAGATGATATGGAGCTGTCTGAACATGCTAAATACTATTTGACTTGAAGAAATACTCAAAATCCCTGCTGGTAAATTACATCACAATGCCCACTAGAAATACACCTAATGATGCTCTCACCTTTTTAATCATCATCCCAGAGTTTGCCACATGAACTCTATGTATCCCCAACTACTTTAATTGGGCAACCAGAATTATTAAGAATACTGAGCCCATGAAAGGACTGCATAATTGATGTGTAACAGAGTCCAGGGTCTGCCCAGCCTTTCCCATGAATGTGGGCAGAGTGGTGGTGGTTCTTTTTGACCTTGTTGTCACTCTGGGCATCCAATCCTGGCTGCCAACACATAACATCTTGCCAACATTTTTATTTTGGAAATCGCTGGATGACCCTGATGGAGTTCAGCCAGTATCTGGCAGCGGAACTATCACTCTTTCTCCCCATTGTAATATTTTGTCCTCTATTGTGATCTGGTCTCGCCAGGTCCAGAAGGACTCAATTCTGGTTGTGATCGCTCTTTTGTTTCACTCATTACCTTACCACCAGCTGTTTGAGTTTTGTCAGGATGGATTTTTTTGTATTCACAGTTGGCTATTGTCAGCAGTGACCAGAAGAGTGTCCAGGAAGTTAAAACCAGAACAGATTCTTCCAGGGAGGTAGCACGGGTGAGGTGTCTGCCCGTGCTACCTCCCTGGATGCCTTGAGAGGTAGCTCAAGGCATCCACATTTACCACTTGGCCTCCTAGTCTGTGTTCCACACACTGAGAATAAGGATCCACTGCTGAATTTGACAAGAAGCTATGGGCAGCACAGCATTGTCTCCTTTTAGCAGTCCTAGCAGAGGTTTGTGGTCCATTACTATTACGAACTTACATCTATAAATATATTGGTGGAACTTTCTCACATAAAGATGACCGCCAAACCTTCCTTCACTAACTGGGCATATTTGGGTTCGGCATCAGCCAAGGTCTGGGAAATATACATTATCCAGCGTTCCTCTCCGTTGGATTACTGGTGAGGCAGCACTATCCCGATACCATATGGGGAGACATCGCATGTCATCACCACCTCTCACTTGAGATCATAGTGGGCCAACACCGTAGGTGATGATAGCTGAGGCTTCACTTCCCTAAAGGCTATTGCTTGGTATGTGACTATTTCCAAGGCTGACCCTTTTTCAGTAGCAGTGTAAGGATGCCAAGATGAGGCTAGTTTACATTTGAAGTTCCTATAATAATTCACTAACCCAAGGAGCAAGTGCACATGTGATGGCCCTCACTTTATCTTCCAGCAGGTGTAACCCAATCTTGTCAACTCTACAACCCAAAAGGTCACTTTGGTGCCTGGAACACACATTTTTCCATTCTAAGTTGTATGTCCACTTGGGAGAAATGTTTAAGCACAGTGTCCAAGTTCTCTAAGTGTTCTTTATTCATCTTCCCAATTATTAGCATGTCATCCAGATAAATGGCAACCTGCTGTAGATCTTGTAAAATGTTCTCCATCATGCCCTGTGAGGCTCTGTCATTGCCTTACACTCAAGTGGTGTTCTCCAAGCTCACTCAGACTGATGAGGATGTCCACTTCTATTGGGGTGCCCTGTACCTCATATGTTCCACTTGCCACATTTTATAATGACAAAACCAGTTGTAATGTCTGCTTGAAGTCCAGTTGGGCTTAAGCTAGTAAGCGATTTTGCATGACTACATCATTAATCGAACAGATCAAATGGTCTCTCAGCATTTCATAGATCTGTCAGCTAGGGCTCCCTGATTAGCCCAGGTTAACCACCCCAATCAAGGGGCTCATAGTCAATGAGTTCGACCTGGTCCTCACTCCAGTCACTACACTTTATTAATCACCTCAAATATTTCTGTGTCCACATGAAATGATTTCTTGACACTTTAAAACTAGTGGAAGATGAGTGTTTGTTAAAAAAAACTACATTTGAAGAGGTAGCACTGGAACATAAGTACATAAGAAATAGGAGCAGGAATAGGCAATCTAGTCCCTTGAGCCTGCTTTGCCATTCAATGAGATCATAGCTGACCTTTGTTGCGGACTCAGTTCCACTTACCCACCCTCTCTTAATTAATTTACTGTTCAAAAATATATTTATTTTTGCCTTAAAAACATTCAACTAGGTAGCACCTGCTGTGCTTTTCCAGCACCCCACACTCGACTGCTGCAGCTGCTAACCAACATTTTGTGATTCATACATAAAGAAACCCAGACACCTCTGCACACCAGCGTGCTACAATATCCCATTTTTTAAATAATAGCACATTCTGCTGTTATTCCTACCAGGAGTGATGACCTCGCATATACCAATATTGTATTCCATCTGCCAGACACTTGCCCATTCACTTAACCTATCTATATCCCTGTGCAGACACTCAGTGCACTTTGTACACTTTGCTCCACTCTTCATCTTAGTGTCATCTGTGAACTTTGACACGCTACACTTTGTCCCCAATTCCAAATCATCTGTGTAAATTATAAACAATTGCGGTCCTAACATTGATCCCTACACCACTAGCCACTGACCCCCAACAAGTAAAACACCCATTTATCCCAACTCATTGCTTTCTGTTAGTTAACTAGTCCTTTATCCATGCTAATACATTACCCGTAATGATGTGCACCTTTATCTTATGCAGCAACCTTTTGTGCGGCATACCAATAACTTGCCTGATAACTTCAAATTCTATATATTCCTCCAAGGTGCAAATACTCAAACAAGGTCAGTCAATTGTGGATGACAAATAGAGTTTAAGAATTGTACAAGATTAAAAGAAAAGGCTTATAATATGGCCAGAAATAGTAATACATCTGAAGATTAGGAAGCTTTTAATAAACAGCAAAAGTGGGACAAGAAATGGTTAAAGGAAGGAAAAATGAAATACAAATGTAATCTATCAAAAAGCACTTAAAATGGACTCACTGCAGCAATATAAAAAGGAAATGTTTGACTAAGACAAATGTGGATGCATTAAAAGCAATGTCAGGAGAATTTATAATGAAGATTAGAAAAAAAATGGCAGAGAATCTAAATGATTACTATAGGCTGAATCTAACCTTTTTTCTTAGATAAGTTGCATCATGTTATTTGGAGGGTTTTGTCATTACAAGGCATACTGGATTTTTTCACAAAATCTCACCAAATGTGTCTCATTAACTACCTACTCTGCCATAGAGCATCCATCACATCTGATTCCAGACATATCTTACCACATGCCTTTCCCAGAACAACACTCCACTCAGTAGACAGGTATCGAAAGACAAGTATCCCTTGCACCCACACCATCTTAGTGGTCACAGTGCACATGAATGAGTAATTGTATTCTGAAGCTGCCTTGTTCAGTCAAAGGTGTTTAGGATGTCAGAGAAGGAGAATGTGGCACTGTGATTTTCTAACAGAGACCTCAAGGTCCTGCTTGAGGGAGTGGTGCAGAAGAGAAGAATCATTTTGCCAGATGACTGGCACAGGAGGTCACACCACCTGAAATAGATCTACAGTCTGCACCTTGATTAGTGCCATCTGCAGAGTGAGTGGAATTACTAATAATATTGTAAGGAGGTCTATGACCATCTACAATAAAGGTAAGTACCATATTCTATTCTCTCCTACCTCACACTCACTCCATCTCCACTGCTGCACCCACATTCCACCAAAGCTTATGGTGTACTACTCTCACAATTGCCTGCAACATCTTCCCTCATCCATCTGCTGCACCACTTTCCCAGCATGTTTTCTGCGCAGCCTATGCACTCTCTTGGGTAACTTCACAACTTTTCACTCATCTCCACCAGCACTAACAAGCATGCTACCCTCATTCAATTCTTTCTATTTTCTTCTCACAAGAGAAGGCAGCACATAACAGGGCAGAGATACCTGTACTGATGGAGAGGGGTGTTGGTTTTGAGATTCATTGTCCCATATAAGGAGAGCATCTTGGCCCACGCAGGAAAAGACTGGGATGATCCCCGTGGATATGCCGAAACATCCAAGTTCTGCTGACCAAGTATGTATCACTTTTCATTTCACTGGAAATCTCCCAGTAACCCCGTTGTCAATGTCATTAATTGAACACCACTCCTAACCACTGACTGCAACACTTTCTTTCTCTTTTGCCCCGCTGGTACCCGCAAAATCTTCCAAAACCTTGTCATTAAAATGCCCAGGTTCCCCAGACGCCACTTCCTTTACCTCTAAGGATGAGAGGACGCATTGGTAAAGCTGCCTCCTGCACCACCACCACCCCACTGACAGCTCATTGGGAATGCTCACCTAAGAAAGTGTGAGACCACAATCGGATGTGCGACTCCTCCGCTTTTCTGCAGCTGGCTGAGAAATCAACAGTCATACAATATGATGACTTTGATTCTGAAATTATCAGAACAGACAGCAACCATGTTTATGATGAACATCCAGCCACAATGACAGATGGCACACCACAGAGTGAAGCTATACAATTGGTTGGGACAATTATGTAAGCACTATATCCACTTGTATTGATACCTTACAAAGCACCATCCTAATGATGTATATCCTTGCCCATGGTTATTAGAACATGTTTCTTCACCTTCAAAAGAGAAAAAAGTCAATGTTAGTATTATTCCACAAATATCAGAAAGGCTCTAAAGCTTTAAGACAGCTAGATGACATCACATGTGACACACTACTGTAAGAGGTCTCCACATTACTCTGTGTATTCAGGCAATAGTTAAGAAATCAGTCAATCAATATGCTAGACAGAAAGTCAACTATATATACAATAGTAATTTATGTATGTAGACTGTACACAAGTTCATGATGTCATGTTAGTGTACATAGTTGGTTAATAAATGCCAAGGTATCTGATTCAATTTTCTGTGATATATGTTATATGGGCCATCATATAGAAAACTACAAGTACTTCACCACCAGAAATGTAATCCATAGTTACTGACTGCACACCCCTTTCTAGCCATTATCTGATGCTGAATCGGATGATTCACAAAATGCTGCTCAATCTGAACTTTGTAATCTCCATTACAATTTTTTCCATTTACTTAACAAAAGTTCTATTCAAGATTAATTCACTTTCTGAGGGAATCCTTATTAATGTTTTTGTTACCTATGGACATGACTATTCCAATGCTCTCTTTAATATTGAATTCACTTGAATTTACAACAATTCCTGCTCCCTATATTCTGCAAGCTATTTTGGTTTGCTATTTCTGAAATCTCTGTGACTCCAAAATATATGTGCTCCTCAAATTCCAGCTTCTTATATATCCTCAATTTTCCTCACTCCTTCATTGGTGGTTGTGACTTTAGCTGCCTCGGCCCAGAGTTCTGAAATCCTATCTAACTCAAGCAATTTCTTCTTCATTAAGATATTCCATAAAACCAACCTCTAAACATTTGGTCATCAGTTCTAATATCTCCTGTGACAAGAAATATATTCGGAGAAAAACATCTAACTTGTTTTCCTAGTTTATCTAGACGATTGTGGTAATTGTGCATAGGTTTCAACGTTATGTCCATTACTGACTTGCAACATGTTCCAAAGACTAAATGATTGAAAACACAATGTTTATGAAAGAAAATAAAAGTTGAGTTGAAATATATTCATTTTACATAAGTGACAATATAACAAATTTCTGTCACTTTAAATAATTTCAATATGTTTTTGAATATTGGTAGAGTATGGTTTAAAAATGTAGGCTGCTTTATCTACTTATTTTGAAATTTAACAAGTGTGTCATCCTTCTTACACTTGGGCATGCAAAGTTATAGATGATTCCAGAGGATAAATGAAGAGGGTGGCATAGTGGCTAAGTGATTAGCACTGCTGCCTCACAGCACCAGGGACCCAGATCCAATCCCATGCTTGGGTAACTGTCTGTGTGGAGTTTGTAATCTCCATGTATCTGTGTGGCTTTCCTCTCACAGTTCAAAGATGTGCAGATTAGGTGGAATGGCCATGCTAAATTGTCCATAATTTTCAGGCGATGTGTAGGTTAAATAAAAACCGAAAGAAGTGCAGATTCTGTAAATCAGAAACAAAAACAGAAGTTGCTGGAAAAGCTCAGCAGGCCTGGCATCATCTGTGAAGAGAAATCAGAGTTAATGTTTCGGGTCTCGTGACCTTCCTCAAGTGTGTAGGTTAAGCGGATTGGTCATTGAATATGCAAGTTTACAGGGATAGGATAGGATAGGGTGGATCTGGGTTAGATGCTCTTTGGAGGTTGGTGTGGATTTGATGGACTTGACTGCATCCAAAGTGGAGAAATTATATTCTTCTAGTATGGAACAATATTCCACCAAATTTAATTACAATGTTTTGCTCATCTCAGTAACATATGACATTCATTCTGGATAGCTGAAGGCTCTCATTGCTGTATCTGTTCAAAGGCACAGAAATAATTGCCTGATATAGTTATAGAAATCATTGCATTTACTATCATAAGTGCTTTATCTGACAGTAGAAAGTATGCAAACAAAGATTCACTCTGTGCACTTTCTGAATCAGTGTCAAACATTCAAATATATGTGTCGCTTCCTTTTACACAAATGGGACTCAAGTGGTATGATCAACTAATTTGTTTTAATTTTGTGGTGCTAATGCAGCCAATAAATCTACAATTAATTAAAGATTTTGAGGTTTTCCCTTAGTCGGGTAACATGTGGCTGTAGGTATTTTTAGGATTTGTATTTTCTTCATAAACAAGTAATTCATTTCTATTTTGACTGCTATAAAAATGAAGGCAGAAATCTTTTCATATTATGCAAAATTTCTTCAGTTAAACAGATGGTAAATTATGATCTATCATGGGAATGTACCCAGTGGTATCTTCTAGAAACATAAAGGGACAATACCCACACAGAAGCACAGAGGAAAGCTTTTCAATTGCAGAATTAATACAAGGCAATGAACAATGAGGCAACTTATAAAACAATGATATCTCTACAACTCAGCAGTGAGTGGCAGATCGCTGCAATATTCACACAGCAAAGGGCTATTGAGAGCGACCAAAACAGTCTGAACAGCATGATATGCTTATCTTTTCTTAACATATCCAATTTACAGGATGTTTTTTGAAACTGTGATACTGGATATTTCAAAGTACATATCTAGACCAACAATAAAATATTCTTTTATCTTAACAGACAATGAGAAGCAGAAACAGCAGACATTGCTGGAGAAATTCTGCAGGTATGGCAGGCAAAGCAGAGTTAATGTTTCAAGTCCAGTGACCCTTCTTAAGTCATTGGACTTGAAATGTTAACTTCACTTTCTCTCCACAGATGCTGCCAGATCTGCTGAGTTCCTTCATCAATTTCTATTTTTATTTCATGTTTTCAATCTCTGGGATTCTTTGTTTTATTTTATTGAGAAGCATAAATTGTTTTATGTTGATAGTGAAGTGACAAAATTGGCAAAACATTTAAGAAGATGACAGATTGTCAGAAGATGACAGAAGGTCCCGTTTAGACCTTCTTCTCCCACCTTAAAATTATGCCCTCTAGTTTGGAAATCCGCAATCTGAGTGAAAAGACCTTTCCCATTCACTTTATCGATGCTCCTTACAATTTTGTAAACGTCTATAAGGTCACCTTCAATCTCCTACACTCCAGTGAAAAAAGTCCCAGCTAATCCAGCATCTTCTCATAATCCAAGCCTTCTAATCCCGGTAACATCCTTACAAATCATTTCAGCTTCCTGTCCAATTTAATAATATCCTTCCTATAGCAGTTCGACGAGAACAGTACACAGTACTCCAAAAGTGGCCTCACCAATATCTGGTACAACTGCAATATGACACCCCAATGCCTATACTCAATTGTCTGAGAAATGAAGACAAGCATGATAGGAATTCAATTATAAGGGATACAGGCATGCGCTTCTGTGGCTGCAGACTTGAATTCAGGATGGTATGTTGCCTTCCTGGTGCCAGGGATGTCACAGAGTTGCTGCATGGCATTCTGGAGTAGGAGTGTGAACAGCCAGTGGTCATGGTATACATAGGTACCAATGACATAGATAAGCAAAGGGATAAGGACCTGAAAGGTGAATATAGGAAGTTAGGAGATAAATTAAAATGCAGGACCTCAAATGTAGTAATCTCAGGATTACACCCAGTGCCATTTGATGGTGAGAGCAGGAATAAGAGGATAGATCAGATGAATGCTTGGCTGGAGAAATGGCGTACCAAGGAGTGGTTGAGATTCTTAGGCACTGGGACCATATCAGAGGAAGGAGTCCAGTGCAAGCCTGGCAGGTTGCATCTGGGTAAAGATGGAGCAAATATCCTTATGCAGGCTTTTGCTAGTTCCATTAGTGAGGTTTCATACTCACATGGCAGGGGGATGAGAACCAAAGAGTAGGTTGAGCTGTGGTTTTACATCAGGAAACTGGAGGTAAAACAACAGTAATTGATGCAGTTACTGACTCAGAAAGACAAAGCAAACAAGCCTTTAAAAAAATCCAACAATGGAAATTGATGTGGTTATGATGTTTATACTTCAATACAAGGTGTATTACAAACAAGACAGATGAATTAAGGGCACATTTGACACGGGGAAGAACAATGTCATTGCTATGATGGAAACCTGGGTAAAGGAGGGTCAGCATGAGCAGTGCAATATCCCTGGATGCAGAGTTTTCAGACAGGATAGAGTGGGTGACAAAAATGCAGTGGGGAGGTGTGTAGCAGTATTGGTTAAAAAATCAATTACAGCTGTGAGAAGGGATGGTATGTGAAATAGCTTAACAGATGAGCTTAGGAATAAAAAAAAAGAGGCAGTCACACTACTAAGGGTCTACGACAGAGCCCCAAATAGTGAGAGGGAAATAGAAGTTCAGAAAAAAACATGATGTTGTGCCGAACATGACACAAATTAAACTAATCCATCCTGCTTGCCATTGGTCCATTTTCCTTTATTCCCAGCATGTTCACATGCTTCTCTAAAAGTCCTTTAAATGCCCCTATCATATCTACCTGCACTGGTGCAGAGCCAACAACCTATCTCTGAACGTGGGCAAGACTAAAGTGTTGATTGTTGACTTCAGGAGGGCACAGAGTGACCACTCTCCACTGGATGTTGATAGCTCCTCTGTGGAGATCGTCATAGTCATAGAAATGTACAGCACGGAAATACTCCCTTTGGTCTAACTTGCCCATGCCGACCAGATATCCCAACCTAATCTAGTCCCACCTGCCAGCACCGGGTTCATATCCTTCCAAACCCTTCCTAATCATATGTCCATCCAGATGCCTTTTAAATGTTGCAATCATACCAGCCTCCACCACTTCCTCTGGCAGCTCATTCTATGCACATACCATCCTCTGCATGAAAAAGTTGCCCCTTAGGTCTCTTTTATATCTTTCCCCTCTCACCTTAAACCTATGGCCTCCAGTTCTGGGAAAAGACTTTGTTGATTTCTAGTGCCCACATGGAAAAGACTTTGTCTATTTATCATATTCATGTCCCTCATGATCTTATAAACCTCTATAAGGTCACCCCCTCAGCCTCTGACCAGGCAAAACAGCCCCAGCCTAGTCAACCCCTCCCTATAGCTCAATTCCTCCAATCCTGGCAACATCCTTGTAAATCTTTTCTAAACCCTTTCAAGTTTCACAACATTGTTCCAATAGGAAGGAAATTAGAATTGCACACAATATTCCAAAAGGGGCATAACCAATGTCCTGCACAGCCGCAACATGACTTCCCAACTCCTGTACTCAGTACTTGCCACTTCTCAGCCCGTTGGCCCATCTGATCAAGATCCCGTTGTAATCTGAGGTAACTTTCTTCGCTGTCCACTACAGCTCCAATTTTGGTGTCATCTGCAAACTTACTACTATACCTCTTATGCTCACATCCAAGTCAGTTATCGTGAAGAACACCAAATTTTCTGGCTTACACTTGGCAGAGAATCTCACCTGGACTCTCAACACCAGTTCCATAGCCAAGAAATCCCAGCAGTGTGTCTACTTTTTATCTCGAGTGTTGGAATTTAAAGCAGCTACATGTTTCTGAGACTTTATAAAGCTCGAGTTAGGTCCCATTTAGAATACTGTGTGGAATTCTGGGCCCACACCGCAGGAAGGACATACTGGCACTGGAGTGTGACCAGCAGAGATTCACATGGATGATCCCTGGAATATTAGGCCTAGCATATTGGCTGAAGATCCTGGGATTATATTCATTAGAGTTTAGAAGGTTGAGGGAAGATCTAATAGAAACTTATAAGATAATGCATAGCTTAGAAAGGGTGGAAGCTGGGAAGTTGTTTCCGTTAGGTGGTGACACTAGGACCCATGGGCACAGCCTTAAAATTAGAGGGGGTCAATTTAGAATTGAACACGTGGCTACAGGGATGGTGCAGGAGGGAGGGTTTCGGGTTTTTGGATAATTGGAGCTCTTTCTGGGGTAGGTGGGACCTCTACAAGCAGGATGGTCTTCATCTAAACCAGAAGGGTACCAATATCCTGGGTGGGAGATTCACTAAAGCTATTAAGGTGGATTTAAACTAATACAGCAGGGGGATGGGAACCAAAATTGTAGGACAGGTACAGAAGAGGATGAGAGTAGGGAGTTCCCAAATCAAGTATCTGACACTGGCAAGCGAGAACCTGGTTTGAAGAGTGTGTACTTCAATGCGAGGAGCATCCGTAATAAAATGGGTGAACTGGCAGCGTGGGTTGGTACCTGGGACTTCGATGTTGTGGCATGGATAGAGCAGGGACAGGAATGGCTGTTGCAGGTTCCAGGATTCAGATGTTTCAGTAAGAACAGAGAAAATGGTAAAAGAGGGGGAGGTGTGGCATTGTGGATCAGGGATAATATTACAGTTGTAGAAAGGATGTTTGGGGACTCGTTAACTGAGGTAGTATGGGCTGAGATTAGGCTGAGAGTTTTCTATAGGCCTCCGAATAGTTCCAGAGATGTAGAGGAAAAGATAGCAAAGATGATTCTCGATAGGAGTGAGAGAGGTAGGGTAGTTGTCATGGGGGACTTCAACTATCCAAATATTGACTGGGATCACTACAATACGAGTACTATAGATGGGTCGGTTTTTGTCCAGATGTGTGCAGGAGGGCTTCCTGGCACACTATGTAGACAGGCCTACAAGGGGCGAAGCCACTTTAGATCTAGTACTGGGTATGGAGCCTGGCCAGGTGTTAGATTTGGAAATATGTGAGCACTTTGGAGACAGCGATCACAATTCTGTCAGGTTTCCTTTAGTGATGGAAAGGGATAGGTGTACTCCATCAAGCAAGAGTTGCAGCTGGGGGAAGGGAAATTACAATGCAATTAGGAAAGATTTAGGAAGCGTAGAATGGGAAAGGAAACTGCAGGGGATGAGCACATTATTCAAGGAAAAACTCCTGTGTGTCCTAGATAAGTATGTACCTGTCAGGGAGGGAGGAAGATATAGAACGCGTGAGCCGTAGTTTCCTAAGGAAGTGGAATCCCTGGTCAAGAAGAAGAAGGCTTATGTTAGGACAAAATGTGAAAACTCAGTTAGGGTACTTGAGGGTTACAAGGAAGTCAGAAAAGACCTAAAGAGAGCTCAGAAGAGCCAGGAGGAGACATGAGAAGTTGTTGGTGGATAGGATCAGGGTTAACCTTAAGGCTTTCCATAGATATATCAGGAATAAAAGAATGACGAGAATTAAATTAGGGCCAATCAAGGATAATAGTGGGAAGTTGTGTGTGGAGTCAGAGGAGATAGGGGAAGCACTAAATAAATATTTTTCGACAGTGTTCACTGTAGAAAATGAAAATGTTGGTGAGGAAGATATAGAGATACTTACATCTAGACTAGAAGAGATTGAGGTTCACAAGGAAGAGGTATTAGAAATACTGTAGAGTGTGAAAATAGACAAGCCCCCTGGGCCAGATGGGATCTATCCGAGGATCCTCTGGGAAGCAAGGGAAGAGATCGCTGGGCCTTTGGCATTGATCTTCAAATCATCATTGTCTACAGGAATAGTGCCTAAGGACTGGAAGATAGCAAATGTGGTTCCCATGTTCAAAAAGGGTAGTAGAGACAACCCTGGTATAGATGAGAGTAAATCGGTTGATGTGGTGTATATGGATTTCAGCAAGGCGTTCGATAAGGTTCCCCACAGTAGGCTATTATACAAAATGCGGACGAATGGGATTGTGGGAGACATAGCAGTTTGGATCAGTAATTGGCTTGCTGAAAGAAAATAGAGGGTTGTAGTTGATGGAACCCGTTCATCTTGGTGTCCAGTTACTAGCAGCGTACCGCAAGGGTCAGTGTTGGATCCAATGCTGTTCGTCATTTTTATAAATGACCTGGATGAGGACTTAGAAGGGTGAGTTAGTAAATTTGCGGACGACACTAAGGTCGGTGGAGTTGTGGATAGTGACGAAGGATGTAGTAGATTGCAGAGAGACGTAGATAGGATGCAGAGCTGGGCTGAGAGGTGGTAAATGGAGTTTAATGTGGACAAGTGTGAGGTGATACACTTTGGACGGAGTAATCGGAATGCAAAATACTGGGCTAATGGTAAGATTCTTGAGAGTGCAGATGAGCAGTGAGATCTTGGTGTCCATGTACACAGATCCCTGAAAGTTGCCACCCAGACTGACAGGGATGTTAAGAAGGCATACAGTGTTTTGGCCTTTATTAATAGAGGGATTGAGTTCCGGAACCAGGAGGTTATGCTGCAGCTGTACAAAGCTCTGGTATGGCCACACTTGCAGTATTGTGTACAGTTCTGGTCACTGCATTATAAGAAGGATGTGGAAGCTTTGGAAAGGATGCAGAGGAAATTTACTAGGATGTTGCCTGGTATGGAAGAAATGTCTTATGAGGAAAGGCTGAGGGCCTTTAGGCTGTTCTCATTAGAGAGAAGAAGGTTGAGAGGTGACTTAATAGAGACATACAAGATAATGAGAGGGTTAGATAGGGTGGACAGGGAGAGCCCTTTTCCAAGTATGGGGACGGCAAATACGAGGGGACACAACATTAAAGTGAGGGGAGATAAGTATAAGACAGATGTCAGAGGTAGTTTCTTTACTCAGAGAGTAGTAAGGATATGGAATGCTTTGCCTGCATCGGTAGTAGATTCGCCAAGTTTAAGTGCATTTAAGTCGTCATTGGACAGGCAAATGGATGTACATGGGATAGTGTAGGTAGGATGGGCTTCAGATTAATATGACAGGGTGGTGCAACATCGAGGGCCGAAGGGCCTGTACTGCGCTGTCAATTTCTGTGATCTAATGAAAATGAGGAAACATTTCTTCAGCCAGAGAGTGGTGGGCCTGTGGAATTCATTGCCATGGAGCACAGTGGAGGTCGGGACGTTGGGTGTCTTCAAGGCAGAGATTGATAAATTCTTGATCTCGCAAGGAAGTAAGGGCTACAGGGAGGGTGCGGGTAAGTGGAATTGAAATGCCCATCAGCCATGATTAAATTGCAGAGTGGACTCGATGAACCGAATGATCTTGCTTCTACTCCTGTGTCTTTTGTGTTATGGTCTTATGGTCTACTTTCAATGCAGGCTAAGGAAAGCCCACCTCACCACATTCTGCAGAGGGTTTTTTTAAAAGGACCCTGAGCTGCTGCATCACTGTCTGGTTCAGGAATTGCACCACTTCAGAATGTAAACCCTACAACAGATAATGAGGGCAGCTGAGAAGATCATTGGGGTCTCTCTTCCCTCCATTACAGACATTTACTCCGCACACTCATCCGAAAGGCTAAGAGAATTTTGGAAGACCCCACGCACCCCTCACTCAAACTCTTCTTCCTCCTGCCATCTGGCAGAAGATATCGGATCATACAGTCTCTCACAGCCAGACTGTGCAACAGTTTCTTCCAACAAGCTATCAGGCTCCTTAAAACTGTATAATCGGACACTGTCCAATCTGAAATTCTTTCCTATTGCTACTAGAAAGATGCGTATTATCCATCATTCTTCTGTTACACTGTAACTTGCATGATTTGCACTTCTTATGCATTTTATGCCATGCATGATTGTGTAGTTGTGCTGTCCATGTAGCACCCTAGGTACTGGAGGAACATTGTCTCATTTTTACTGTATCAGTTGTATATGGTAGAAGTGACAAATAAAACAACTCTATTCTAATCTACACTAACAGCCCTGGCAGTGCATTCTAGACTCCTACCATCTATGTAAAAAACCTCTCCTTCTGACTCGTACTCTTTAAGCTAGGCAGCATTCTGTTATACTTCTTCTGCACCCTCTCCAAAGCCTCTAAATCCTTCCTGTAGTGTGGCGACCAGAATTGAACACAGTACTCTAAGTGTGGCCTAACCAAAGCTGCAACATGATGTCCTGATTCTTGTACTCAATTCCCTGATGAATAAAGGCAAGCATGCCACATGCCTTCTTTACTGCCCTATCTACTTGCCCTATCTTCTCACATTCAGGGAGCTATGGACTTGAACCCCAAGATCCCTCAATACTTCAATGCTGTTCAGGGTCCTGCCATTATCTGTATATGTTTTCTTAACATTTGTTCTCCCAAAGTACAGCATCTCAGACTTACCTGGATTAAACTTCATCTGCCATTTCTCTGGCCATGTTTGCAATTGATCTATATCTTTGAAAGCTTTTACACTGTCCACAACTTCACCGATCTTTATATTGTCTGCAAAATTACTAACCCACCCATCTACATTTTCATCCAAGTCAATTATATTTATCACAAACAGCAGAGGTCCCAGTACAGATCCCTGTGGAACACCACTGGTCAAGGACCTCCAGCCAGAAAAACACCCTTCCACCGCCACCCTCTGCCTTCTATGGACAAGCCAATTTTGAATCCACGTGGCCAAGTCACGATTGCTCCCATGCATCTTAATGTTTTGGATGAGCCTACCATTAGAGACCTTGCCAAAAGCCTTACTAAAATCCATGTAGGCAACATTCACTGCTCTACGTTCATCAATCACCTTTGTCACCTCTACGAAAGATTCAATCAAGTTAGAGAGACACAAAGTCATGCTGACTGTCCCTATTCAGGCCATGCTTTTCCAAATGTGTGTAAATCATATTCCTAAGAATTCTCTCCAATAGTTTTCCTATCACCAATATGAGACTCACCTGTCCATAATTTCCTGAATTAGCCCTATCTCCCTTCTTGAACAGAGGAACAACATTAGCTACTCCTCTGGGACCTCTCCAGTGGCTAACAAGGATGCATAGACTTTGGTCAAGGCCCCAGCAATCTCCTCTTCTGCTGATGTATAAACAAATTTTTGTCTGTAGGAATAAGAGGGTGTTAACACTGGAAGACCTTAACTATCCCAATGTCAACTGAGTTTCAAACAATATAAGCAGCAATGAAGTTAAAAAATTCATGTCCTGTGTCCAGGATTTTTAAAAACAAGCCAAGCCCATTGAGAGGAGATGCAATTCAAGATTAAGTTTCATGAAATGAAGATGGGCAAGTGGGCAAATTGATAGTGGGTGACCATTTTGGGTACAGTGGCCATAGTTCAGTTAGATTTAGTATTATTCTGTAAAAGGGCAGAGGTAAATCAGGAGTAAAAGTTTTTAACTGAGGGAAGGCAAATTTTACAAAACTGTGAAGTGATTTTGCTGACATGGACTAGACAGGGCTGCTAAAAGAGGAATCAGTGGGAGGCACTAAAAAGCGAGATCCTTGGGGCAACAAAGCAGACATGTCCGCTCTAAAAGTAAGAATGGTACTGCCAAACTCAGAGCCCCATGATTGTTTAAAAAAATACAGTGAAAGATTAAACAAAAAGTTTATGATATTCACAAACATTGCAGATAGCGAAGAGGAGTATAGTTAAAAAAAAGAAATAAAGAAATCGACAAGAGGGCATGAACAATATTAACAAGCAAGATAAAGGGAAATCCAAAGATGTTTTACCACTGTATGAAGAGCAAAAGAATAGTTAAGGAAAACATGGGGCCCATCAGAGATTAAGAAGGGAACTTGTGTGAAGGTGCAAAGGATATAGGAAAAAATTTAAATGAATTTATTGTCTCTGTATTCACAAAGGAAAGGGATGTAAGCATACCGTAATCCAAGAGGAGCAATATGAAATATTGAACAAAATAATCATTAGGAGAGAAAAATGTTAGAGGAGCTGAAATGCTTGAAAATGGATAAGTCATCAGGACCTAATGGACTGTTCCATAGAATTTTGAAGGCAGTCAGGTAGAAAATAGCAGATGCTCTGAGGAGTATTTTCCAATCTTTACTAGACACGGGTAAGGTGCTGGAAGATTGGAGAAATGTAAATGTGGTTCCATTGTCTAGAAAAGTTACAAAGGAAATGCATATAATTATAGGTCAGTAAGTCTTCGGTGGTAGCCAAATTATTAGAATCACTCCTAAAAGACTGGATAAGCTCTCAAGTAGAAAGACATGGACAAGTCAGAAATAGTCAGCATAGCTTTGTTAAGGGAAGGTCATGCCTTACATATTTTATTGAATTCTTTGAGGAAGTGACAAGGAGGGTCAATGAGTATAGTGCAATGGTTGTTGTCTACATGAATTTTGATACATTTGATAAGGTCCCACAAGGCTGCCTGGTCAAAAAAAGTAAAAGCTCATGGGATAGAGGGCAATATGTTTAATTGTATCCAAAGTTGGCTTAGTAGCAGGAAAACAAAAGGTAATGGTTGATGGCTGACCTTGCAAATAGAAAGCTGTTTCAAGTAATATTTTTCAGGATTTGGTGTTGGGACCCTTGCTATTTGTTTTATGCATTAACATTTGGACTTGAATGTGGGGGGCAAAATTGGGAAATTTGTAGATACCACAAAAATTGTCCATGAAATGGATTGTGTTGAGAATACCTGTAAGCTGCAAAATTATGTAAATAGTTTGAAGTGGGCAGGAAAGTGGCAGATGGAGTTCAACTCTGATAAGTGTGAGGTAATGAATTTAAGGAGGTCAAACAATAAAATACACAATAAAAGGGAATATACTAACAGGAGTGGATGAAATGAGAGATTTTAGTGTGCAAATGCACAGTCCCTAAAGATAAAGTTGTAATAAATGCCTATGTTTCATTGGCAAAGGTGCAGAATACCAAAGTAGGGATGTAATGATGTCTAAGACACTGATGAGGCCAAAACTGGAGTAGTGTGTGCAGTTCCGGTCTCACATTACAGGAGGATATAAGTGCTCTGGAGAGTGTCCACAGATGATTTACTTGGAATTTCCATGGCTGGAAATTTGAAGCTATGAGTAGAGATTAGAGAAGTTGTGGTGGTTTTCCTTGGAACAGAGAAGGCTGACATAACAGAGTGACATAATTGAGGTATATGAAATTGTGAAGGGTAGAGATAGAGTAGACAGTAGGAACCTGTTTCCCTTGGCAGAGCTTTTAAAGAATTCAGAGAGGAGTCACGGATTCAAGCTAAATGGCAAAGAGGATTAGAGGGGAAATGAGGAAAAGTCTTTTTACAAAGAGGATGGCAGGTGTCGGAATTTATTTCTGGTGGCAGAGACTCTAAACTTGTTTAAAAAGTACCTGGATCTGTATCTTAAGTGCTGAATCTGAAGATTTGTGTTGGCATGGATAAGATGGGCCAAATGGGACCTTTCTGCATTGTATCATTTCTATGGCTATATGGTTTGTTAACCTGTCAAAGTTGCTCATAATTTTGAGCACCTCAATAAGCTCACCTCAAAATCCTTTTTACTCCATGGAGAATAAGCTCAATTTCTCTAATCTTTCCTTGTGTCTAAAATCCCTCACCCTCGTATCATTCTAGTAAATCTCCTTTGTACTGTCTCCAGAGCTAGAAATAAGGTGCTTCGAACCAAATACAATATTCCAAAGTCTTCTGAACAATGACTTGTGGAACTATGGCATTACTTCCTTGTTTTATATTATATGCCTCTACTTATAAACCCAAAGACCCTATAAACCTTTTAAACAACTGCTTCAACTTGCCAGCTGCCTTTCGAGAATCAGGCATGTGAACCCCAAGGTCCCTCTGTTCCTGCACTCTCCTTGAAATTGCACCTGTATTGTATGTCCATGCTTCTTCTACTAAAATGCATTACCTCACAGTTTTCTGCATTGAAATTCATGTGCCATGAGACTGTCCATTTGGCCAACTTGTCAAAGCCCCACTGAAGGGGTATAAATAAAGTGAATAGCCAAGGTTTTTTCCCCAAGTGTTGGGGAATCTAAAACTAGAGGGAAAAGATTTAAAATGGACCAAAGGGGAAACTCTTTCGCAGAGGGTGTTGTGTATTTGCCAGAAAAGTGGTAGAGGTGGGTATAATTACAACATTTAAAACACATTTGGACAGGTACAGATTACAACAAGATCTTGATCAGAAGGGCCAATGGGCTGAGGAATGGCAGACAGAGTGTAATTTAGATAAATGCGAGATGCTGCATTTTGGAAAAGCAAATCAAAGCAGGATCTATACACTTAGTGGTAAGGTCCTGGAAACTGTTGCTGAACAAAGAGATCATGGAGTGCAGCTTCATAGCTCTTTGAAAGTAGAGTCGCAGATAGATGGAACAGTGAAGGCGGTGTTTGGTATGCTTACTGTTATTGATCAAAGTATTGAGCACAGGAGTTGGGAGGTCATGATGTGGCTGTACAGGACGTTGGTTATGCCACTTTTGGAATATTGCGTGCAATTCGGGCCTCCTTCCTGTTGGAAGGATGTTGTGAAACTTGAAAGGGTTCAGAAAAGATTTACAATGATGTTGCCAGGGTTGGAGAATTCGAGCTACAATGAGAGACTTAATAGGCTGGGGCTGTTTTCCCTGGAGTGTTGGTGCCTGAGGGGTGACCTTATAGAGGTTTATAAAATCAAGAGGAGCATGGTTAGGGTAAATAGACAAAGTCTTTTCCGTGGGGTGGGGGGTCCAGAACTAGAATACATATGTTTAGGGTGAGAGGGAACCTAAGGGGTAACCTTTTCAAGCAGAGGGTGGTGCATGTATGGAATGAGCTGCCAGAGGAAGTTGTAGAGGCTGGTACAATTACTACCTTTAAAAGGCGTCTGGATGGTTATATGAATAGGAAGGGTTTTGGGGGATATGGTCCAGATGCTGGCAGCTGGAACTAGATTAGGTTAGGATATCCAGTCAGCATGGACGAGTTGGACCGAAGGATATGTTTCTGTGCTGTACATCTGTATGATTCTATGAATCTATGAGGTACATGGATACAAAAGGTTTTGAGAAATTTGGGCCAAACACAGGTGACTGGGACGAGTTCATTTAAGAAAGATTGATTGGCATGAATGAGTTGAGCCAAAGGGTCTGTTTCCTTGAAACATGACTGTATAACTCCATGATAATCAGTTGATTTTCAATTCCAGATTTTTAAAAACGAAATTCAAATTTCACCATCTGCTGTGGCAGGATTTGAACCAGCGTCCACCAAATATTAGCTGAATTTCCTGAATTAATAGACTTGCGATAATAGCACTGGGCCATCCCCTCCCATGTAAAAATAAATGCCATAGTACATCATAGAGGAGTGTTGTTATAAGTTATAAAAGAGCTGACTGAAGGGATGGATACAGCATGCAGTGCAAACTAATTTCATAAAGTACATTGGTATCTTTAATTCTAATTTGTGGAATTAAAGGTTATGGACTGCAATTTATGCAGGTGCTTTTGAGGTTGGAGATGCAGCAGGGAGGGACTACAGCTTGCAGTTTCACTACAGATTACAGTTTCAACATCCTATGCAAATTTTCATGTTTAGATAGAGAGGAAATGCTTTGACTTTGTGTGAATGCAGGAGGAGTACTCCACCTTACTGAAATGGTAGTTAATGATAGTTAATAAAGGACACTAGAAATATGAATCACAACAAAGAGGAACCTGGCTTTAAAATATGTACTTTATTTTCCACTAACCATCAGAAGATTAGCTGAATGATCATGTATCCTTAAGGGATCTATTCTGCCAGTTTTTGTGAATTCTTGTGGGTTATGCATTGTCCCTGGAACACAAATGGACTAATAATGGTTTTCAGGTGCAGAGATTATGAAACACGATTGATTTGATACATTTGTTATGCAAACGTTAAACTGTCTGCTCACTACAGTCTTCATGGTACATAACTCAGCAATGTTGTGTGATTCTATCTCAGCAAGGGCCCAGACATATGTATGAGTAGCACAAGTAGCAGCCAGCTTATATCCCTTGCTCCCAATGCAGTCTCCTTTACATTGGGGAGACTGGGCACCTTCTTGCAGAGCTCTTTAAGAAACATCTCGGGAACACCCACACCAATCTACCCCACCGCCCCGTGGCTGAACATTTCAACTCCCCCCCCGCCTTCCTGCCGAGGACATACAGGTCCTGGACCTCCTCCACCGCCACTCCCTCGCCGCCCGACGCCTGGTGGAAGAATGCCTCATCTTCCACCTCTGAACACTTCAACCCCATAGCATCAATGTGCACTTCACCAGTTTCCACATTTCCCCTTCCCCCACCTTACCCCAGTTCCAACCTGCCAGCTCAGCACTATCCTCATTACCTGTCCTACTTGCTAATCTTTCTTCCCACCTATCCGCTCCACCCTCCTCTCTGACCTATCACCTTCATCCCTACCTCCATCCACCTATTGCACTCTTAGCTACCTTCTTCCCAGCCCCATCACCCTCCCATTTATCTCTCCACCCTGGGAAGCTCCCAGCCTCATTCCTGATGAAGGGCTTTTGCCCGAAACATCAATTTTCCTGCTCCTCAGATGCTGCCTGACCTACTGTGCTTTTCCAGGACCACTCTAATCTTGACTCTGATCTCCAGCATCTGCAGTCATTGCTTTCGCCTTATAATTCCTCAAGGCTATTAAAGTGGCTGAGGTGTGGTGTATTCTAGCTGCACCAAGTAATAGAACTGTCTCCAAATCAAAAAGAATAAGAGTATTGTAGAGTAAAAGGCTAAGAAAAAATGCCATGTTTACTGATACTGTGCTGGGTGCTAAAGCCAAGGACATGAAAAAAAGGAGAGATATCATGGTTCCATAGATGGGCAGAAGTTACAGCAGGCAAGCAATGGGAAGGAATGGGAGGTGGTAGCCATGGAAGTCAACCCAAGGAGAATGGCCTGAACAATCTGGCTGCAGTGCTGCGAAAAGTGTTTCTGACCTGGTAGCAATAAGGAAGTGTGATTGGAGTACATGAATATTAGGCATGAGTCTGAATTACAGGAGATTGTAATTTGTAATGAAATCTGCTGAAAATTGTTCTCAGTCAGAAATTTGCTTGTTATCATGTTAACATATCATGACGACAGTTGGTGACAACTGTGCAGTGTTGGGTGAATATTCTACAAGATTGCCCAGTGGCTAATTCTTTAAACACTATCTAGTTAACTGTGAAAGACTATAATTACCAGATTAAACAGCCTTACCGATCGCAACTCATCATGATAGCGACACCACTTAATCCAGGACAGTCTACAAGCAAACAACGTTCAGAATAAAAATGCTTCGACATATTGTGCAGCACAACAGCCTCCTTCTTGGAAGGAAACTCTATATTCAGTAAGAGCACACTCACTTAGCTTTGCAGTTAAAGAGCTGCTAGTTTAACAAAATAAACAAAGAGGCACTTGAATCCAAGCCCAGTATCCAGTAGCAACCCAGAACAATTGTATCCATAGCTTTGAGGTTGCGGGGCAGGGGACTGGGGGAGGGGAGTGTGGTGGGTCAGAATCGGTCACTTAAATTTTCCAATCTTATGAGCAGATTTGTGGCACATGCCCATTGACTGAAATCCAAGTCTACTTCCATAATAGTGCAGCTTAACTTTATTTTGGTCATGATACTGAACAGAATATGATTGGGATTACCAGGATTATTCTTGGTGCTCTTAAGTGGTCTCCTCCATCAAATCATTATTTAATTTCATAATTTCTAAATTTTAGAACTAGGAAATTATGCAATATACCATTTTCATTCACGGTTTTGATGCAAAACATGGCCATCTTAAATCCCATTGAAATCAATATGATTGCAGTCCACAGTTGGCATGTGTAGTGATTGTAATGAGGTTATCCAGGTGGAGCTCATAGAATATAAATTCTCTGACTGGGGCTGTTAATCTGGTCCAATCAGGGAGCCATGGCTGACAGAGAAGACCAAAACGTTCCTGATGCACATAATGTGTTTTAGATGCAACTCAGTTCTCATTCGAAGATTGTTGTTTCACTGGCTGGTTATAGCCTTTGTGTGACTCTTTTCTCTCCTTTTTACTTTTGAGAAAAGGACAATGTGGATTTTATGGTAGGATTTAGCCCTTAACTCTTGTTTTCTTTGTTTTTTTTTGTATGTATCCTCACTGTTTTTCGTGTTTGGACTGAGCCCTTGTGGAAGACATACATTTTACCAGAGGAGCTGTTCCTGTGGGGAGGTCTAGCCCTGGGACTGGGCCTCTGAAGATTGAACATCTGTGTGTGTGCTGGGAGGTGAGTAGTTGCTGTATCCTGGAGTTTGGGAGTGGACCAAACCCCTGTGAGTTAACTGCACCTGTACAATGTACTGTGTTCCTGTGAGTGGGCCTGGCTTTCCATGGCTGGACCAGGACTCCATCGAGACTGAATACCTGTGTGCTGTGGGGTGTGCATTTGCTGCCTCCAGGAGTGGACTCTGCCCTTGGTTGCGGACTGTTTTTAGCAACGGACTCTGCAGTTTGGAGCGGACTCTATTTCTGACATTGCACAATGTATACTGGAGTGGACTCCTCCTGGAAATGGATTCCATATCTTGAAGACTGTATAGATTTGGACTGTGTACCAGAAAGGGCTCTGGTAACTAACTGTATTGTGGTGTTTCCTGGGTCTATCACCTACACTGTCTTGCGTGTCCCTGGGTCTGGCAGGCCTTGCTGTGAGCTGGGAGGCTCATGGATCGTCCTGAAAGCTGTCACCCCGAGAGCTGGAGGGTGGGTAGGCCATCCTGTTCCCTTGAAGGTTGGTAGGCTGTCCCGAAAGCCGGAGGGTGGGTAGGCCACCCTGATGCCAGTCGCCCCGAGAACCAGATGGTGGGTAGGCCGTTCTGAGCGCTGTCGTCCTGATAAGGGGTTATCGGGACGGGCTGTCCTAGAGGTGATCGAAAGGTGTCAGAGCAGCCGAGAGCCAGAAGGCGCGTAGGGGCGGGCTGAGATCCGGAAGGCTTGTGGGCTACCCTACATGCTGTCGTCCCAGGGAAGGGGACAGGCTGTCCTAGAGGTGGCCGAAAGGTGTGCCAGGATAGCCCACTGGTCGGAGGCGCAACGGGGTGGGTGAGAGCCCAATGGTACGTAGGTGCAGACCGAGAGCCATCCTCAGCGCTGTCGCACCAGGCAGGTACCGGGGCGGGCTGCCCCAGAGGTGATTGAAAGGTGTTGAGGGTGGTTAGTGAAGCTGGAAGGTGGGTAGGCCGCCCTGACCGCTGTCACCCCGGGCGGGTACCGGGGCGGGCTGTCCTAGATGTGGTCGAAAAGTATGTC
>NC_057711.1:90851065-90856462 GCF_004010195.1 Chiloscyllium plagiosum
CACTGTCTTGCGTGTCCCTGGGTCTGGCAGGCCTTGCTGTGAGCTGGGAGGCTCATGGGTCGTCCTGAAAGCTGTCACCCTGAGAGCCGGAGGGGGAGTAGGCTATCCTGTGAACCTGATGCCAATTGCCCTGAGAGCCAGATGGTGGGTAGGCCACCCTGATGCCAGTCACCCCGAGAGCTAGATGGTGGGTAGGCTGTTCTGAGCGCTGTCGTCCCGATAAGGGGTAATCGGGACGGGCTGTCCTAGAGGTGATCGAAAGGTGTCAGAGCAGCCGAGAGCCAGAAGGCGCGTAGGGGCGGGCTGAGATCCGGAAGGCTTGTGGGCTACCCTACATGCTGTCGTCCCAGGGAAGGGGACAGGCTGTCGTAGAGGTGGCCGAAAGGTGTGCCAGGATAGCCCACTGGTCGGAGGCGCAACGGGGTGGGTGAGAGCCCAATGGTACGTAGGTGCAGACCGAGAGCCAGAAGGCGGGTAGCCATCCTCAGCGCTGTCACACCAGGCAGGTACCGGGGCGGGCTGCCCCAGAGGTGATTGAAAGGTGTTGAGGGTGGTTAGTGAAGCCGGAAGGTGGGTAGGCCGCCCTGACCGCTGTCACCCCGGGCGGGTACGGGGCGGGCTGTCCTAGATGTGGTCGAAAAGTATGTCAGGGCGGACCAAGAACTGGAAGGGGCATGGGGTGGACCGAGAACCGGAAGGTGGGTAGGGGCAGGCTGCCTTAGAGTGGTCGGAAGGCGGGAGGGGCAGGGGCTTGCTGGGTCTGTATTGTCTCCACTTTTGTATGTAACAGTACTGTCTAATGTACAAATGTCATTGTCACTGTCTTGTCGTATGTGGAACTGGGATTTGAGGTTTGTCCTCACCTCCCAGGAAAATGGTTGAACGGTAGGGTTTGGGGCCTAGCTTTGCTGCTCCTCTCCCTTGTAAAATTGCTATCTCTTGTGTACAGCTGTAAATGTTTTTTGTAAACTCTTTTGTAATTTGTTTAATAAAATAAAAAAAAGACCAAGAAGTTACAGGAGTCGAGTGCTGATCATAAACCAGCTGGTGGCCATCCTGCTATGGTACCGGCTGGTCACTTTGGTCCCTCCTCCTAGCTTTGTCGCTGACATCCAGAGAACGTTGGTCGATTTCTTCTGGGACAAAAAGATGCACTGGGTCGCTGCGCAGGTTCTGAGTCTCCCTATTGAGGAGGGCGGTCAGTCGCTGGTGTGAGTGTGCACCCAGGTCGTGACGTTCCGCCTTCAGACCTTGCAGCAATACCTTTACGTCGAGCCTCCTCCTAGGTGGTGCGCCCTGGCGACGTATTTTTTCCACCAGGTGTGTAACCTCAACTACGACACGCAGCTCCTGTTCGTCGACCGTGACGGTTTGGAGGTCGCCCTCAAGACGCTGCCTGTCTTTTACCAGGACCTGATCACTGTTTGGAACATGGTCGAATTGCGCTGCGCCTACCCTCCGGCTGGAGTAGCGGCTGTCGTCAGGGAGCCGTTGCTCAGGAATGTGCACCTCCGTACTCGCGGGTTCGAGTGGCTGTCGGAGGGGAGGGCCGTGGCGGTGAGGTTGGCCAGGGTCGGGGACGTGCTGGGTGCCTGGGCTGGACGCTGCAGCAGGACATAGCGGCACGGTGGGACAGTGGCACAGTGGTTAGCACTGCTGCCTCACAGCGCCAGAGACCCGGTGCATATTTATGTGTTTATCTAAGAGTCCTTTAAGTCCACCTATCAATTTTGCCTCCACTACCACCCCTGGCAGCATATTCCAGACTCCTACCGCTCTCCGATAAAAACTTGCCCCTTCCATCATCTTTGAACTTTCCTTTCTCCCCTTAAATGCATGCTCCACTTGTTTTAGACATCTCATCGCTGGGAAAAAAGATTCTGACTGTCAATCCTATCTATTCATCTCATAATTCTATAGACTTCTATCAAATCTCCCCTCAGCTTCCATTGCTCAAGAGAAACAACTCGAGTTTTTCTAGCTTCTCCTTACAATTTCACCAGATGTCTCAGATAAAGAGGGAATCTCGATCAGGCTGTATCTGCACAAACTTGTGATGAGTGCTCTCATAATGTTGTCATATCTTCAACTAACATCTGATTGAAGCAGCGATGTTCTGTGCTAATTGGTGATCAGCAGAATAAAACAATATTCATTCTGCATTATCAAAGAGGTTAGACTCAAGAACTGCGGGGTCTTTTCATTTTAAATTTAATCTACTTTTCTGATCAAACAGTTCAGCATTGTTTTTATTATTGCAGGAACATATGCCTCCTGCTCCATGGGTAAGGACTGCTGCACAAGAGGGCTCCTGCTCCATGGGTAAGGACACTACCACTGCTGCACAGTAGGGCCTCTGACCTTCTTCCATTCATACCTGGAGCTTGTCATTCACTGCTTCAACAATCAAACTCTGTTCTTAAAACCAAAAATAACCTGGGAATACTCAACACGCCAGGAATCATCTGTGGAGGTAAACAGAGTTAATGGCCAGAATCTTATTGAGGTATCGAGGGTCTTGTCAAGACCCCCTACTCCCCTCTTTATGGGAAAGCTTGCTGAATCATGCACCAACCAGGAAGTGGCAAGACAGTTGTTGGGACTTCCCCATGGGTCTGGCCCCCTCCATTCCCCCATCCCCAAGGCCAGAGGTCATGCCTGCCAAGCCAGATCAATGTGAGGCTGACGGGCCTTGTGCTTGGGCGTGGTATCAGGGAGAGATCATAGCTGCTTCAGGAAAAATACCCTCTCAGATGCACAGGATTATGGGAGTGTCCCAGGCTAAGGGTATGGAACACACGAGTGGGGCTGCGGTTGTTCACCGGACAGGGTTGGGTTGTAGTTCAAGGAGGGTGGAGGTTGGTTGCAAGGACAAGAATTTGGCTATCTGGATCCCTCTTCATCCTGGTATCTGATCCCCTGATCAGCACTGACTGTCTTTGATCAAGGGACCCACATAAGGTTTAGCTGCTGCCGAGTCCACAACTGGACTGACCGATGCAGGGAAAAAAAAGTCAATCATGTGTTATTTGATCCAGAATGTAATTCAGGAGGAGGTGCAAATGCAATGGGATTCAAGTACAACACAATCTTATCTAATTCCATGCCCCTCTATAGTAATTGGAACCAGGTAGATCTTATTGACAATAAGATCCTTGACTGTGCTAGTTAATCTGGGCCAATCAGGGAGCCCTGGATGATCAATTTAACCAAGGATTTTTGCCTGCCCCTCTTCCGCGGTTACGTTTGGGCCCGGGTGTCCTTGGAGAAGGAGCACGCGGTGTCGACCAACACCCTGGGGTTGTTCAGGGAGAGGTGGGTGCCGCAGGGAGTGGAGTGCATCATTTCTCCCTCCAACTCTATTTTGATTTAGTCCCTACCCTCCCCTTCACTGTTTTGATCACACAGCACTGCCCTTTGATGTGAAGGGCAGTGTTTGTCACTGGCCACCCGGGTGTTTTCCTATCTTCCTGGTGGTGGAAATTAAATAAAGATTTGTGCACTTTGTGTCTTTCACTGTGTCTCACACCTGCACACACACACACACACCATGGGTGCTGGGGAAAAAAATAAGCACTACCGCACAAAAAAAAATAGACTGCTGCTGCACACCATCCACCTCTTCTCCCTCATCCACCGTCCGGACACGCCTTGGCGTGCCCATTTGCCACCGGGCGGTGGGGATCTCCAGTGGATGGCTCTCTACGCGGGGGTCCTCCTCCTTTCTCTCAGGGATCTGGGGTGGAAGGAGCTGCACGCAGCAGTCCCCTGCAACCGCAGATTGCGGTGGTTCACGGACAAGCCCAACTGCTTGTTCTGTGGCGCTGTGCAGTCCATGGACCATGTATATATTGGGTGTGGGCGTTTTCATCCCCTTTTTGATTTTCTTAAAAGCCTCTTCCGCTGCCTTTGGTTGCACTTCAGTCCCACGCTCCTGATCTTCGGGCACCCGGTATGGAGGAGGGAGGGCAGGTCTGAAGACCTCCTCGTGGGTCTGCTCCTGGGCCTGGCCAAACTGGCCATCAACAGGTCGAGGCAGCGGGCCGTGAAGTGGGTCGTTAGGGCCGACTGCCTGCCCCTCGTCCGCGGTTACGTTAGAGCCCGGGTGTTCTTGGAGAAGGAGCACGCGGTCTCCACCAACAACCTGGAGTTGTTCAGGGAGAGGTGGGCGCCGCAGGGAGAGTAGTGTATTATTTCCCCCTCCAACTCTATTTTGATTTCGTTCCTGCCCTCCCCTTCACTGTTGGATCACACAGCATTGCCCTTTGATGTGAAGGGCATTGCTTGTCACTGGTCACTCGGGTGTTTCCTTTCTTCCTGGTGGTGGGAATTGAATAAAGATTCGTGCAACTTGTGTCTTTCACTGTGTCTCACACCTGCACACACACACCATGGGTGCTGGGGAAAATAAAGGAAAAAAAAAGCAAGGTTCTTTTCACTCAGAGCTGCCTCTGACGGAGCTGGATCAGTGTGTGCGCACATGTAAGGACTCTCTTCCTTAAAAAATAGACCAAAAAGTTACAGGAGTCGAGTGCTGGTCATAAACCAGCTGGTGGCCGCCATGCTGTGGTACCGGCTGGTCACTTTGGTCTCTCCTCTTGGCTTTGTCACTGACATCCAGAGAATGTTGGTCGACTTCTTCTGGGACAAAAAGATGCACTGGTCGCTGCGCAGGTTCTGAGTCTCCCTATTGAAGAGGGCGGTCAGTCACTGGTGTGCGTCCGCACCCAGGTCGAGACGTTCCACCTTCAGACCTTGCAGTGATACCTTTACGTCGAGCCTCCTCCTAGGTGGTGTGCCCTGGCGACATATTTTTTCCGCCAGGTGCGTAACCTCAACTACGACACGCAGCTCCTGTTCGTCGACAGTGACTGTTTGGATGTCACCCTCAAGACGCTGCCTGTCTTTTACCAGGACCTGATCACTGTCTGGAACATGGTCGAATCGCGTCGCGCCTACCCTCCGGCTGGAGTAGCGGCTGTCATCAGGGAGCCGTTGCTCAGGAATCCGCACCTCCGTACTCGCGGGTTCGAGTGGCTGTCGGAGGGGAGGGCCGTGGCGGCGAGGGTGACCAGGGTCGGGGACGTGCTGGGTGCCGGGGGCCTGGGCTGGACGCTGCCGCAGGACATAGCAGGCAGGGCAGCGGTAGACGTCCAGTACGTGGCCACCGCCATCCGACGCCTCAAAACGGCGGTGCTCGGACCCGACGTAGTACACCAGTTGGAGGACGCTCAGGTGTGCGGTGGGACCCCGTCCGCGCTCACCCCAGCCCGGACGGAATTTCACATTGGCCCCAAGGTCCCGTACTTCCCGCGGGAGCCTGTGCCCCACAACCTGAGCCGCCTCCGAAATTTCAATTTTGTTTTGTTTAGGGATATAAAAAGAAGAGCCCTGTAC
>NC_057711.1:90856596-90863483 GCF_004010195.1 Chiloscyllium plagiosum
GTCTGAGGACCTCCTCGTGGGTCTGCTCCTGGGCCTGGCCAAACTGGCCATCAACAGGTCCAGGCAGCGGGCCGTGGAGGGGGTCGTTAGGGCCGACTGCCTGCCCCTCTTCCGCGGTTACGTTAGAGCCCGGGTGTCCTTGGAGAAGGAGCACGCGGTGTCGACCAACACCCTGGAGTTGTTCAGGGAGAGGTGGGCGCCTCAGGGAGTGGAGTGCATCATTTCCCCCACCAACTCTATTTTGATTTAATCCCTGCCTTCCCCTTCACTGTTTGATCACACTGCACTGCCCTTTGATGTGAAGGGCACTGCTTAAAAAAAAATTTTAAAGCAACAACAAAAAGTCCGGCCACTCAGTTGTTTCTTTTCTTTCTGGTGGTGGAAATTTGAATAAAGGATTGCGTACCTTGTGTCTTTCACTGTGTCTCATATCTGCACACACACACAAAAACGGTGTCTGGCATCCTGCTTACTCTGAGAGCTGGATCAGTGTGTGTGCGCAAGGACTCTCCTCCTTGAAGGTGTCTGAGAGGAAGGGGGCTGTCTTTGGACCAGCTGCCCACATCCAGAGAGCTCTGAGAAAAAGGAAGGAAGGAAGAAAGAAGCAGAGGCAGAAGGAGATGAGAGCTGTAGCCTGGGCCTCACCCAGGTCAAGGGAGTGTTGCTGCTGACCTGGGGCCCACTCCCACTGCTGGTCTCTGGGACCCCACCCAGACCTGCCTCAGCTGCTACTGCTTGGTGCTGCCTCACTGCTGCTGCCTAGGACTCGCCTTGGGCCCCTCCCAGGACCTCCACCGCCGCTGCTGTTAGCGGCCCACCTCCCCCGCTGCTGCCCAGGACTAAATTTTGGGGCTACCTGAGACTTGCCTTGGGGATCCTTCCCAACAGGTCTGCCCCCTATGACCAGGGGCCTGCCTGGGCCTCGCCTTGGGACCCTCCCAGGACCTCCACCACTGCTACTGCTGGAGGCCCACCTCCACCGCTGCTGTCTGGGACTTACCTTGGGGTCCCCTCCCCCAACTGGCCTGCCCCCACCGCTGCGACCAGGGGCCTACCTGGGTCTCACTCTGGTGCTGCCTAGGACTTGCCCGAGGCCTGCGTCCTCCACTGCTGTTGCCTGAGGCCTGCCTCCACCACCGCTGCCTGAGACTCACCCTGGGCCCCTCCCCAGGACTTCCACCACTGCTGTGACCTGAGGCCTGCCTCCACCTGCTGCTGCTGCCACTGTCTGAGGCCTCACCTGGCTTTAACAACACAGCTGGTTCCCGGGGCCTACTACCATTCAGCAGCACAGTATGGCGAGTCCCAAAATTGCAGGGCCCAGCCGCACCTACGCTGGGGTAGCCGCTGCCTAAGGGGCGGCTACTCCAACCCTGGCTGCAACCACGACCCCCTTCAGGAACCTGACTAAACGCCTGGGGATCAAGGCCTATCCCCACCCCAACATGACCATTGAGGCCTGCAGCAAGGCCATGGCTAATGTGGTCGGCCCACTGGCCATCATTGCTGCGGCCAGGATATACGGGAAGGCCGTCTTTTTCCTCAAGACCGAGCAGGCGGTCCACCTGGCCGTGGAGAGAGGGCTCACTCTGGGTGGGACACATCTGCCCATCAACCCTTTGAAGGTTATGGCGCAGAGGTCCCGCCCTTCATTGCCAGTGAGCTCCTTCTTCCCCACCTCAACATCTTGGGGGAGATCCAGTCGGGTGTCCAACCGCTCCTGCTCGGTCTTAAGGACCCTGCCCTCCAGCACGTATACTCCTTCCGACGCCAGGTGTTCATTTGCCTGGCCCAGGAGAACATCACAGAGGGCTCGTTTACCCTCCTCCACGAGGGCACGGCCTACCGTGTCTTCTGGATGGTGGACAGCATGCAGTGCCACCTGTGCCACAAGGTGGGTCACATAAGAAAAAACTGTCCCACCCAGAAGGCTGCCCAGCCCATGCCAACAGCTGAGGGCTGCGCCGCCACACCCACTCCCCCTCCCCTGAAGTCGACAACACAAGCCCCGGCATTGGTGGCTAAGCCAGAGGCATCCAATGCCTCTGCCTCTGGCAGGGGTGGGGGGAGCGTCTGGCCGGCCGGAAGGCGCTCAGGAAGAAGCAACATGCCAGGGTCGCCTGCGGGGAGACCACCCTATCACCTTCCCCTACAGCTAGCCCACGACCTGTCCCCACCCCGGCACGACAATGCCCCCACGGCTGTGCCAGCGTCAGCCCAGCACGGGAACCCTGACCCCCAAACCCGTACCTGATCCTGGCCCTGCTGGACACGCTGACCCCACACCCCACCCCGTTACAGCAACCCCTGGCACTACAACACCTGGCCCAGGGCCACCTGAGCCTGAGCCTGAGCCTGAGCCCCGCCCCACCCCACCCCACTACACTCTGTACTAACCTGCGGGGAACCACCACTGCCTCACCTCCTGCAGCAGCTGTGACTCTGGGCCCCAGAGAGGGAACTGGGCCCCAGAGAGGGAACTGGGCCCCAGAGAGGGAACTGGGCCCCTCCCCTGCCCTGCCCTGCCCAGCCCAGCCAACCATCACCTGATAAACTGGGGCAGGGCAGGAAGTGACACAGCTGACCCTCCCCACCCTGGCCATGCCCCGTGCCTTCCCCCAGCCAATAGTATTCCGGGAAAGGCGGGGGGGCGGGACCTCGGGCCTCATGACCACCAAGGCGGGCGGGGAGGGGAAGGCCCATAAATTCCCCCCTGCAGCGCTGGGGAAGAGGCGCTGGTTCTCAGAGGGGACCAACATCCTAGCAGTGTGCTGGTGGTGCTGTCCCACTCCAAGGAATGAGACTACAGTGTCTCTTGCCTGTACCGCAGCACAGCCTGACCAGCCCGAACCCCCAGGGACTACTGCAGGACCTTCTGCTGCCATAACTCCTCTGCCCCCTGGGGAGGACTTTAATAACCACACGGGCTGTGGTATGGGTGGCAATGGCAAACCCTCTGCTGGGTTGTTGAGCGGTGGAGGAGAGGAAGGTGTTATCCTCGCTCCTCCCTCCCAGACTGTTTTTTTGGGGGCCTTGGACCTGGGGGAGGACCTTTTTTCCCTGAGGAGCTGGGCATCCCAGTGTTGGGAGAGGAGCGGGGCCCTGAGCCTCTGCCGCCCGACGACCCGAACTCAGGGCGTTCCGGGAAGGGGTGTGCTGAGGAAGGTACCGCTGGTAACCCTGGGGGTGGGGTCGCTGGGGGTTTGAGGCCAGTTGATGGCGCCGGACCAGCCCCCATTCTCTCGGTGGGGGAGGGGCCGGTGACCGAGGGCGACCTCCTAGAGGAGGGTTTGGGATCGGTGGTGGACACTAGATCGCGACCTTCCGCCTTCAGACCTTGCGGCGATACCTTTACGTCGAGCCTCCTCCTAGGTGGTGTGCCCTGGCGATGTATTTTTTCCGCCAGATGCGTAACCTCAACTACGACACGCAGCTCCTGTTCATCGACCGTGACGGTTTGGAGGTCACACTCAAGACGCTGCCTGTCTTTTACCAGGACCTGATCACTGTCTGGAACATGGTCAAGTTGTGTCGCACTTACCCTCCAGCAGGAGTAGCGGCTGTCGTCAGGTGCTCAGGAATCCGCACCTCCGTACTCGTGGGTTCGAGTGGCTGTCGGAGGGGAGGGCCGTGGCGGCGAGGTTCACCAGGGTCGGGGACATGCTGGACGCTGCCGCAGGACATAGCGAGCAGGGCAGCAGTAGATGTCCGGTACGTGGCCACTTCCATCCAACGCCTTAAAACGGCGGTGCTCAGACCTGACATATTACACCCGTTGGAGGATGCTCAGCTGTGTGGTGGGATCCCATCCGCGCTTACCCCTGCCCGGAAAGAATTTCACATTGGCCCCAAGGTCCCGTACTTCCCACGGGAGCCTGTGCCCCACAACCTGAGCCGCCTCCAGAAATTTAATTTTTTGTTCCCTTTCAGGACATAAAACGGCGGACCCTGTATCGACTGCTGCTGCACACTGTCCACCTCTTCTCCCTCATCCACTGCCCGGACACGCCTTGGCGTGCCCATTTGCCACCGGGCGGTGGGGATCCCCAGTGGAGGGCTCTCTACGCGGGAGTCCTTCCCCTTTCTCTCGGGGATCTGGGGTGGAGGGTGCTGCACGCAGCAGTCCCCTGCAACCGCAGATTGCGGTGGTTCACGGACTCCCAGCCCAACTGCTTGTTCTGTGGCGCTGTGGAGTCCGTGGACCACGTGTACATTGGGTGTGGGCGTTTGCACTGCCTTTTTAGATTTTCTTCACTTCAGTCCCACGCTCCTGATCTTTGGGCACCCGGTACGGAGGAGGGAGGGCAGGTCTGAAGATCTCCTCGTGGTTCTGCTCCTGGGCCTGGCCAAACTGGCCATTAACAGGTTCAGGCAGCGGGCCGTGGAGGGGGTCGTTAGGGCCGACTGCCTGCCCCTCTTCCGCGGTTACGTTAGGGCCCGGGTGTCCTTGGAGAAGGAGCACGCGGTGTCGACCAACACCCTGGAGTTGTTCAGGGAGAGGTGGGCGCCGCAGGGAGTGGAGTGCATTATTTCTCCCTCCAACTCTATTTTGATTTAGTCCCTACCCTATCCTTCACTGTTTTGATCACTGCCCTTTTATGTGAAGGGCAGTGTTTGTCACTGGCCACCCGGGTGTTTTCCTATCTTCCTGGTGGTGGAAATTGAATAACGATTCGTTCACTTTGTGTCTTTCACTGTGTCTCACACCTGCACACACACACCATGGGTGCTGGGGAAAACAATAAGCACTACCGCACTTAGATGGTAGTTTGGGGGTTAAATTTTTTTTAAAAATAATGATTTGTGCACCTTCTGTCTTTCACTGTGTCCCACACACTGTGCATACACACAACATAGGTGCTGGTGGAAAAAATAAGCACTAGCGCAGTTAGGTGGTAGTGTGGGGTTAAAAAAAAGACTAGTGTCTGTCATCCTGTTCAGTCCGAGAGCTGGCTCTGAGGGAGCTAGATCAGTGTCAAGGACTCTCCACATGTAAATAACGGGTGACTTGGTGATTGGAAACCGGTCTCTGTGGAGTTATTTCCCCCTCCCTTTCTCAAATTTCAGTCCCGCAATAAAAAAGAACAAAATGTCTGGCCACTCAGGTGTTTCTTCCTGGTGATAGAAATTTGAATAAAGGATTGTGTCCCTTGTGTCTTTCACTGTGTCTCACACCTGCAAAAACGCACACAAAAAAAGTGTCTGGCACCCTGCTTACTGTGAGAGCTGGCTCTGAGGGAGTTGGGCCAGTGTCAAGGACTTTCCATGTGTAAATACAGGGCAACTTGGTGACGGGATACTAGCTTACATCAAGTTACTTCAAAGGTGGTTAAATAAACATCGAGGGGACATAGAATATAAGAGCAAGGAGATGATGCTGGAACTGAATAAAATGCTCATAGGCCACAACTGAAGTATACAATGCAGCTGTGATCACTACATTATAGGAAAGATGTGATTGCCCTGGAGAGAGTGCAGATGAGACTTACCAGGATGCTGTCTGGGCTGGAAGGTGTGGGATATGAAAAAAAAATGCATAGAGTGGGGTTGCTTTCTTTGGAGCACAAACGTAGAGAGAGAGACTTGTACAAGTGTATAAGATTATGAAGGGCATAGATAGGGAGGGTAGGAATGCACATTTTTCATTAGTAGAGGGGTCAATAATCTCAGGAAAGAAAAAGAAGAAAAAAAAGAAAAGAACAAAAAGTCCGGCCACTCAGGTGTTTCTTTTCTTCCTGGAGGTGGAAATTTGAATAAAGATTTGTGCACCTTGTGTCTTTCCCTGTGTCTCACACCTACACAAACATAACATGGGTGCTGGGAAAAAATAAGCACTACTGCAGTTAGGCAATAGTGTGGCGGTAAAAAAAACAACAAAAGAAATTTTAAAAAAGCAGGAGTGTTAAAGTGCTGCACACCCTGAGAGCTGGCGCTGAGGGAGCTGGATTAGTGTCGAGGACTCTCCATTTGGCACGGGATACCCGCCTCTGTGGAGTAAATGCAGTGTACCTATGACTTCAGCTTCAGAACTCCATTTTTTAAAAACAGAAAGAAAGAACAAGAAGTCCGGCCACTCAGGTGTTTCTTTTCTTCCTGGAGGTGGAAATTTGAATAAAGATTTGTGCACCTTGTGTCTTTCACTGTGTCTCACACCTGTACGCACACAACATGGGTGCTGGGGAGAAAATAAGCACTACCACAGTTAGGCGGTACACATAGCGTCATAGAGTCATAGAGATGTACAGCATGGAAACAGACCCTTCGGTCCAACCCATCCATGCCGACCAGATATCCCAACCCAATCCAGTCCCACCTGCCAGCACCCGGCCCATATCCCTCCAAATTCATATACCCATCCAAATGCCACTTAAATGTTGCAATTGTACCAATCTCCACCACATCCTCTGGGAGCTCATTCCAAACACGTACCACCCTCTGCGTGAAAAAGTTGCCCCGTAGGTCTCTTTTATATTTTTCCCCTCTCACCCTAAACCTATGCCCTCTAGTTCTGGACTCCCCAACTCCAGGGAAAAGACTTTGTCTATTTATCCTATCCATGCCCTTAATAATTTTGTAAACCCCTATAAGGTCACCCCTCAGCCTCCAACGCTCCAGGGAAAACAGCCCCAGCCTGTTCAGCCTCTCCCAGTAGCTCAGATCCACCAACCCTGGCAACATCCTTGTAAATCTTTTCCGAACCCTTTCAAGTTTCACAACATCTTTCCGATAGGAAGGAGACCAGAATTGCATGCAATATTCCAACAGTGGCCTAACCAATGTCCTGTATAGCTGCAACATGACCTCCCAACTCCTGTACTCAATACTCTGACCAATAAAGGAAAGCCTTCTTCACTATCCTATCTACCTGCGACTCCACTTTCAAGGAG
>NC_057711.1:90865461-90877583 GCF_004010195.1 Chiloscyllium plagiosum
CCCTGCCTTATTTCCCAAGAGTAAGTCAAGTTTTGCACCTTCTCTAGTTGGTACATCCACATACTGAATCAGAAAATTGTCTTGTACACACTTAAGAAATTCCTCTCCATCTAAACCTTTAATACTATGGCAGTCCCAGTTGATGTTTGGAAAGTTAAAATCCCCTTCCATAACTACCCTATTATTCTTAGAGATAGCTGAGATCTCCTTACAAGTTTGTTTCTCAATTTCCCTCTGACTATTGGGGGGTCTATAATACAATCCCAATAAGATGATCATCCCTTTCTTATTTCTCAGTTCCATGCAAATAACTTCCTTGGATGTATTTCTGGGAATATCCTCCCTTAGCAAAGCTGCAATGTTGTGGTTCTGTTCGCCGAGCTGGAAGTTTTTGTTACAAACGTTTCGTCCCCTGGCTAGGCGACATCATCAGGGCTTGGGAGCCTCCTGTGAAGCGCTTCTTTGATGTTTCCCCCGGTGTTTATAGTGGTCTGTCCCTGTCGCTTCCGGTTGTCAGTTTCAGCTGTCCGCTGTAGTGGTTGGTATATTGGGTCCAGGTCGATGTGTTTGTTGATGGAGTTTGTGGATGAATGCCATGCCTCTAGGAATTCCCTGGCTGTTCTCTGTCTGGCTTGCCTTATGATAGTAGTGTTGTCCCCCACCTCAAAACGGACCCACGACCTTCTCCACCCTGGCACGACAATGCCCCCATGGCTGTGCCAGCATCATCCCTGCATGGGAACCCTGACCCCCAACCCCGCGAATCCATAACTGATCCCTGCCCTGCCATGTCTCCTGACCCCACGCCCAATCCCTGCCATGTTACAGAAACCCCTGGGGCATCGCTGCCTGGTCCTGGCCCTGCAAAACCGAGCCCGGGAGTCCATGAGCCCAGGCCCTGCCCCACTCAGCCAGCCCCCTGCACTAACCTTAGGGAACCATCTGCTGCCTTCCTTCCTGCAGCTGTCTCTCTGGCTCCTGGGCAGGAAACTGGGCCCCTGCCCTGCCCACCATTACCTGATAAATCAGGGGCATGGCCACAGTCTCTCAACAATGGCCACGCCCCCTGCCTTCCCCCAGCCAATAGTATTTCTGGACAAACTGGGGGAGGAACGTCAGGCGCAATGACCAAGGTGGGCAGGGAAGGGATGCCCATAAATTCCCCCTTGCCTCCCTGGGGCAGATGTGCCGGCCCTTGGAGGAGAGGGATTTCCCAGGGGCAAGCTAGCGGTGCTGTCTCTCCCCAGGGGATGAGCCCACAGCGTCTGCTGCCTGTCCCACACCATGGCCTAACCTGCCCGAACCCCCAGGGACTGCAGTACGACCTTCTACTGCCATCGTTCCACCGGCCCCTGGGGACAACGGTGAAACCAAAATAGGCCATGGTGTGGGCTGAAATATTGAAATGACTGCTGGGTAGTCAAGCAGTGGAGGGGAGGAAGATGTTATCCTCACTCATCCCTCCCAGACTGTTTTTCCGGGGGCCTTGGCTCTGGGGGAGGACCTATTCCCCGAGGAGCCGGTCGTCCCAGTGTCGGGAGAGGAGCGGGGTCCCGAGCCTCTGCCGCCTGGCAACCTGACCTTGGGGCATTCCGGGAAGCAGTGCACCGAGGAAGTTACCACAGGTGACCCTGGGGATGAGGTTGCTAGGGGTTTGAGGCCAGTTGGCGGTGCCGGACCAGGCCCCACCCCCATGGTAGGGGAGGGGCCGGTGACCGAGGGCGACTTCCCGGAGGAGGGTTCGGGATTGGTGGTGGATACTGGGAATGACGCGGAGTCACAGTCCTACACGGTACCGGGCCGGAGGATACACGACAATGTCCACCTGCTCCGGGACCTGATCCATTTCTGTCAACGGGCTGGGCTGCCGAACATCTTCCTGTCTCTCGACCAGAAGGCGTTCGACAGGGTCGATCACGAGTACCTGCTCTGGACTCCGGGCATTTGGGTTCGGACGCAGTTCATCGCCCGGATCTGACTTTTGTACATCGCCGCAGAGTGTCTGATTAAAGTTAACGGGTCCCTGACAGCGCCCCTTCACTTCGGGAGAGGAGTGCGTCAAGGCTGCCCCCTGTCCAGCCAGCTGTAGTCCCTGTGCGTGGAGCCTTTCCTGCGCCTCTTGCGGAGGAGGTTGTCGGGGCTGGTTCTGCGCGGCGCGGGCACAGGGGTGGTCCTCTCGGCATACGCCGATGACGTGCTCCTCACATTCACTGACCCGGCTGACCTGGGGAGGATGCACGAGTGCCAGGCCATGTACCCGGCAGCGTCTCCCACCAGGATCAACTGGGCCAAATGTTCCTGACTACTGGTCTGTCCATGGCAGGTGGACTCTTGGCCGGAGGAGTTATGGGGGTTCAGCTGGAGTACCACCCATCTCCTCTACCTGGGGGTCTACCTCAGCCCGGCTGAGGAATCCTGGCCGGCCAACTGGCAGGAGCTGGAGGCCCAAGGTTTTGGCTCGCCTAGGCTGCTGGATAGGACTGCTCTGAGTGCTGTCTTACAGGAGTCGAGTGCTGGTCATAAACTAGCTGGTGGCCGCCATGCTGTGGTACCGGCTGGTCACTTTGGTCCCTCCTCCTGGTTTTGTCGCTGACATCCAGAGAACATTAGTCAACTTCTTCTGGGACAAAAAGATGCACTGGGTCACTGCGCAGGTTCTGAGTCTCCCTATTGAGTAGGGCGGTCAGTCGCTGGTGTGCATCCACCTTCAGACCTTGCAGCGATACCTTTACGTTGAGCCTCCTCCTAGGTGGTGCGCCCTGGCGACATATTTATTCCGCCAGGTGCGTAACCTTAACTACAACACGCAGCTCCTGTTAGTCGACCGTGACGGTTTGGAGGTCACCCTCAGGATGCTGCCTGTCTTTTACCAGGACCTGATCATTGTCTGGAACGTGGTTGAGTCGCGTGCTGCCTAACCTCTGGCAGGAGTAGCGGCTGTCGTCAGGGAGCCGTTGCTCAGAAATCTGCACCTCCGTACTTGCGGGTTCGGGTGGCTATCAGAGGGGAGGGCCGTGGCAGCGAGAGTGACCAAAGCTGGGGACGTGCTGGGTGCCGGGGGCCTGGGCTGGACGCTGCCACAGGACATAGTGAGCAGGGCAGTGGCCACTGCCATCCGATGTCTTAAAACGGCGGTGCTCGGACCCAATGTAATGCACCAGTTGGAGGATGCTCAGGTGTGCAGTGGAGTCCGTGGACCATGTATACATTGGGTGTGGGCGTTTGCACTCCCCTTTTTGATTTCCTCAAAAACCTCCCCCTCTGCTTTTGGTTGCACTTCAGTCCCACGCTCCTGATCTTCAGACACCCGGTACGGAAGGGGGAGGGCAGGTCTGAAGACCTCCTCATGGGTCTGCTCCTGGGCCTTGCCAAACTGGCCATCAACAGGTCCAGGCAGCGGGCCATGGAGGGGGTCGTTAGGGCTGACTGCCTGCCCCTCTTCCGCGGTTACGTTAGGGCCTGGGTGTCTCTGGAGAAGGAACACGCGGTGTTCACCAACACCCTGGAGTTGTTCAGGGAGAGATGGGCGCTGCAGGGAGTGGAGTGTATTATTTCCCCCTCCAATTCTATTTTGATGTAACCCCTGCCCCCCCTTCACAGTTTGATCACACAGCATTGCCCTTTGATGTGAAGGGCAGTGCTTGTCACTGGCCACTCCGGTGTTTTCCTATCTTCCTGGTGGTGGAAACTGAATAAAGATTCGTGCACCTTGTGTCTTTCACTGTGTCTTACACGTATACACACACACCATGGGTTCTGGGGCAAAAATAAGCACTACTGCTGTTAGGTGGTAGTGTGGGGGTAAAAACAGAAAAAAAAGAACAGAAAGTCCATAAGCATTGCCCTTACTAGGCTTTCCTTCACTCTGAGAGAGTGTCAGAGAAATTAGCCCAATAAATTTGAGATCGCAATACATAGTTCGAAGTGAAATTGACAAATAATTTTTATTAGTACGGCGATATCGAGGAAGAGAAATTAACAAGTTGTAACAGCATAGACAGTCTCTCCAGGTAGCCAAGAATTCCCTTCCTCGAGCTGAGAATGAAACCAGGTCTTATTGGAATCTTTTACAATAAGGTTAATTAAAATGGGGAAAGATACAATGTATTTGGAAATGGAGTAATCCAGTTACAATGATGGCAATTGAAAAACAGTTATTGGAAGAATGTTCTGATTGTCGATACAGTGCAACAGCCTGACAGAATCAATGGGATCAGGAGATTCCAGTTCTCAGGGAGGTGAGAATGGTGCTTCCATTGTCCTGTCCTGAGAGTGAAATTCTTGGTGGTGTTTCTCCATCTGACCTGTTCATTGTGTGGCTCTGGTATTGCTGTGTTATGAGACTGCCCTCAGGGCTGTGTTGACCTGGTATTGTTAGTGTGTTTTGGGAAATATATACCCTTGTCTGCAAGTGCTGTCTGGTTTCACCTGTCAGCCTGTTTGGTCACTGCTGAGGCATTCTAGGTGCTTCTGGTATAGTTTGGCCATGTTTGCTTTCCTATGTTCTTTGTGGTGAAAATGTGTTGCTGGAAAAGCGCAGCAGGTCAGGCAGCATCCATGGAACAGGAGAATCAACGTTTTCGGCATAAGCCCTTCTTCAGGACTATTATGGGTACATAGGGTGGCAGACCTTTTCCCACAGGGAGCTGGATTAGTGTCAAGGACTCTACATGCTTAAATAAAGGATGACTTGGTGATGGGATACTGGCCCTGTGGAGTTATTTCAGTGGTAACAAGAGTGGGATTAATGATGCAACTATGCAAAAGCACTTACTAGCTGAAGTTGGATTTCAAACAGGCATTACAACTGGCTTTATCATTGGAAAATGTGGCAAGTGGGACATATGAGTTATAGGGTATTCTGAGAGAAGTTGACACCCTTGGCAGTCTAACTGAGCTTGGGAAACACCAGGTGAGCGCAGGCAATTGAATAGAATCATTCAGGACATATCCTGAACAGAGGGGTTCTCGGTCAGTCCACAGCAAAAGCCCAAAATGAAGCCAAGTCACAGTCAAATGGTTAAAATTTTCTTCAAATCCAGGCCAGCAAGCCATTGTAGTTGCTGCCAGTACATAGATTCAAGACAGTAAAAGAGGCCCACTCGACCTAAAACTCATAGGTGAGTATCCAGGAGAGTGAACACCCTGTAAAGTCCACCTACACATGGTTTATTTTTCATTTTGCAGCATCCAAATCAGAACCAATCAAAATAAACGTGTTCCACTTGAAACTTCTCCCGAATGTGTACGTTCTCTTCCTTGTAGGATCCACAAATGAAACTGTACTATCCATAAGATGCAATACTACATCAACCTCAAATTTTATGATTGTGTCAAATCCATCTGGTTGCAGGCCTTTGAGTTCATTAACTGATTTGATTACATCACATATGATCTGTTCTGCCACACTGGATGCAGCTTGAATCTTATAAATTGTGAACCACAATAAGAGCTGTGCATATTGATAGTTCAGCCACAGTTGGATCACTGGTATCCCTTGGGTAAAAACATTTTGGGAAGCCTGCATATTGGCACCGCAGTGTGATTCTACCAATGAATGGAATTTGTGATGTATTATATGATGTGCGGCTGTAGGCTGTTCTATAGAGTGCCACTTGCCAAGGTACATGCCTTTCAGGATGCAAATTGCTATCAGCTTGACACCAATCCCTGTATCAACTTTGGTTTGTGTGGCCTGCCGTTTCAGGACATATGATGTGAATGGTTGTAAATTCTTCTGATCATCTTCTGAAATTTGCCTTTCACTTAGGTTGATTCTGAACTTCACTGATATGCTTTGTTTGCACAGCTTTTGAACAAATTACTTGCTGCCAGAATTAGAATTAGAATTAGGATTATTGTCATGTGTATTCAGGTACAGAAGTACAGGAGTACAGTGAAATGCTTGCAATATTGTCTTTCATGGTGCAATCTTCGGTACAAACCACCTGTGTTGTACCATCTTTTTGCTTTGGAATCTGGTTTGACCTTTGAAATCAGATTTCCTGCACATATAGTGCCAGCCATGTGCTTTACAGAGGTATTGTGCTTCAAAATTAGGTGCAAAATTGCATGAGAAATGTCACAAGGGCTCACAGAGGTAAACCCTCCATAAATCTCCATGAAATTTTCACACAACTCATTTTTTTTTGGGAAAAATCCCTTGGAATTCTGGGCATAAGCTCTCAGCAACATAAAGCTGCTCCTTTCTTCCTTAACTCAAGCCTGATATATTCAGTGCTAGAATCATATCCTTTTAATTTAGAACTGTAAGTTAATTCTCAATTAATACTGCCACACCCCTTGCTCTTTTTCCTTTTCTAATATTCCTGAATATTTGGTAATTGTGAATTTTATTAAGGTGGGATATAGTAAATAAAGCTAGATCCTGCGGTCTCCATGTCAGAGTGACCTAATGCATTGTTCTAGTGTTTTCCTTTAAATATTAGTCACATTTTTGTTATGTTTTTCATACATGATGTCCAGAAACTACTGCTTTCATCAAACAGCTCTCAGCATTTCTATGAACAACAAAATATATCCAAAAGAATGTGTAAAAGTATAGGCTTCATTTAGAAGTTTATGAACACTGAAAACTCCATTTACTAAATTCTTCTCTTTTTCTTTCCAGTACCTGTGTTAATAGATAAAGCAGTTAAGCACAGAATAAATTGGCTATGAATGTATTGGAGAAGCTCTTTGTTTTTGCCAATTAAGTCTTGTACACAGGCCTTGAGTAAGTGACATGTTTATCCGCAATATCATGGGAAGAGGTCAGTGACCACTCAGCACGAATGGACCAGAACCACTTCCCCGAGCTACAGGCTCATACAGGTTACAAATGGGGTTACAAATGGCTGACTGCTGATTACAGAACAATGCATATCTAACTACAATTGATAGCTTAACAATATTAAATGGTCTAACAACATTAACTGCTCAAACAAATTTAAATGATCCGGTAGCATCCTGTTTACAGTGGCAGATAAACAGTGACTAACAATATTAAATTTGAATGGTCTAGTAGCATTCTGTTTGCAGTGGCATTGTTCTAACAGAACTCTTGTGGAAAGGAACCTCTCGGGGAGGAACTTATCAGTGGGTGGGGAGGTAAAGAATTTTTGTAAACTTTAACAATTCCGCTAACATGGTTGCCTCAGGTCAGGGAAATGGTTTCCACAGAGGGGAACTTGTACAATTAAGCAGGATGATTGTGAATACAGATTTTCTTACAAATCTAATAATTATCATCTGCCTACATTCAGAATTAATGCTGTCATATTGACAAAGTCGGGTGCTTTGTTCATCCTTATTCTGAAGTAAAATGTCTGCACACAGAGAACTGAGTGCGATTTCATCACCTTGCATTAAAATCTTGTTGAGAACATTTTAATGATTAATTTCATTTACACGAATTAATATAACGAGGCCATTCAGCCTCTTGAGTCTGGACCACCATTCTATAAGATCATGGCTGATCTGATTGTAAAGTTAAGTCTGCATTCGTGCCTACCCTGATAACATTTCACCCCTTTGTTTAATAAGAACCTTTCGACATTTGACTTTAAAAAAAGCATTCAAAATTATTCTTTCATCACACTTGCGGGTAGAAAGTTCCAAAGGCTCACGATCCTTTGTGAGAAAAAAATGCCAATTCTCTGTTTTAAATAGGCGACTGATTTTTAAATAATGACCGCTAGTTCTAGCTTCTCCCTAATGAGGAAACAACCTCTGCACAGGTAGCCTGTTTCAATCAAATCATCTCTCATTCTTCTAATGAGGTAGGAAAGTAAATTATGAAGATGTCATAAGAAGTCCGCAAAGAACTATAGATGGGTTAAATGAATGGGCAGAGATCTGTCAAATGGTGTACAATGTGGGAAATTGTGAAATTAGAAGAAAGAATTTAAAAAAGCACATTGTCCAAATGCTAAGAGATTGCAGAGCTCTGAGATGCAGTGAGAGCTGGGTGTCCACGTGCATGAATCACAAAAGTTAGTATGCAAACACAGCAAGTAATCAATAAAGCAAACAGAATGTTATGTTTTATTGTGAGAGGAAGTGAATGCAAGAGTAGGTTATGCTTCAGTTATACAGGTCAAACTGCATTTGGAGTATAGTGTACGGTTTTGGTTATCATACTTACAGAAGGATATTATTGCATTGGAAGCAATTCAGAGAAACTTTATGAGACTAATATTTGGAATGAGTGATTTGCCATTGAAGGAAAGGCTAGATAGGCTGGTGCTTAGCATCTGGTGTTTGGAAGAGTCAGAGTTGACTTATTTGAAAGATAGAAGATACTGAGGGGACTTAAGCCTGGTGGATATCAAAAAAATGTTTCCCCTTGAGGAAGAATCTAAAACAATGGCTCATAATTTAAAAATAAGGAGCTGCCCACTTAAGGCAGAGATGAGGAAACAATTTTTTCTTTCAGAAGATTGAGAGTCCTGAGAATACCCTTCCTCAAAAGGCAGTAAATAAAGAACCCTTAAATATTTTTAAGGCAGAAGTAATTAGATTTTTGATTATCAAGGGGTGAAAGGTTATTTGGGGATGTGCAGGAATGTAGAGTTGAGGTTAAAATCAAATCAGCCATGATTTTTTTGAATGATAGAACAGGCTTGAAGTGTTGAGTGGCCTATCATTGTTACTTGCTCATATGTTGATCGATACAAGTCTAGTTTGTGCAACCTTTCCTCATTAGAAAACCGTCTCATTTCAGGTCAGGGTCTTGACTTATGTAAATGGTGACATTCATGGAGTCTATTTGATAACTGTAATTAATTTTCCTGAAATGAGGGTCATTTCCTGCATATGTTGACACTTGGCCATACTGTCATTGCCAAGGGAATGACTCCAAAGTCCAAAAGGACAGTGTCACGTCTACAGGAGACAAGAGCAGTGTTAAATGAGTAGAATATTAGAAGAACTGTTCCATTGAAGACATTTGTTCAAGATGAGTCCTGGACATGAGTATTGAGATGGTTTCTAGCCACTTCCTACAATTAACTGCCAGTTCCCCATGGTGACAGCAGGAAATAGTGCAACTTAGACAACTGGAAGGCCACACCAGTGGACACCTGGGCTACATATTATCTCTGAGTCCATGTGATATTAGGGGAAGGAGTGATCAGCAGTGATTCCAGCAAGGCAAATAGCAGAGAAAACATAATCTAGTTTTAAGCAGAATTCAATATTTCATTATGCAAATTTAGTCAGTCCCCAATTTCAAATCTCATAGAATCCTTACAGTGTGGAAGCAGGTCATTTGGCTGATTGAGTCCACACCAACCCTCTGAAGAAATTCCACCCACACTCACCCCTTTACTCTATCCCTGTAACCCTGCATTTCCCATGGCTAATCCATCTAGCCTGCACATCCGTGGATACTATGGGACATTTAGCATGGCCAATCTACCTAATCTGCACATTATTGGACTGTGAGAGGAAACCAGAGCACCTGGAGGAAACCTAGATTGAATCCAATGATTCAATATCATATTTTTCTGTTAATCTTCTACAGTGTTTGTCCAGCTTTAAAATTTTAAGAAATAGTCTTTATATGAATGCCAGTTATAAAGTTATAAATGCCAGTTCAATTCCTTCTTGCAAACATTTGTAGAATATTTGTACATTTTATTGTTCATTAAAACATTCTTGAACATGTTGGCATGTTGTTTTGACCACAATATACTCAAGTTTCCAGGAATTCCCTTTTTGAACGTTTCATTTGTGGAGTGCTGAAATGGTTAGCATCCTCTTTGATCCGGACAAAGTTAAACATTCCCAGCTTGTCCTTCTTGATCTGTCGGCAGCCTTTGACATAGTGGACCTTGCCATTATCTTCCAGTGCCTCTGCACTGAATTTAAGTAAAATGGATCCATTCAGTAACGCTGGCCCCTTTGTCACAATCCATTACTTCCTTCTATATCCTGAGACAGAAAGATCCTTAAACAACACCTTCCAAACTCTTAACCACTTCCAACTAGAAGGACAAAGTGAGGAGACACATGAGAACACCACCACCTGAAAGTTGCACTCTAAGCCACTCACTATTCTGACTTGGAATTGTTGTTCCTGAACCGTGACTGGGTCAAAATCCTGGAATTCCATTCCTAGTGGCATAGTGTGTCTATGTACAGCATACAGTCTGCAGCATTTCAAGAAGGCAGCTCACCACTACCTCCTGAAGGGCAACTAGGGATGGTCAATAAATGCTAGTCCAGCCCAAAACATCCACATCTCATGAGTGAGTAAAAAGCTGTTATCAAACCATTATTAACTGGACTCTGGGCACAAACTGTACTAATTCAGAATTTCGGTACTATGTAGAGCATACAACAGTACATGATAGGAACAAATCCTTCAGTCCTTCATGTCTGTGCTGGCCATGATCCCATTTGCCTGTATAGTCCTTATGCCTCTATTCTCTGCTTGTTCATCTCTTAAACATGGCTATTATCTGCTTCTACCATCTCCCCTAGCAGTACATTTCAGCCACCTACGACCCTCTGTGTAAAAATGTGTGCTTCATACCTCAGTTTGAAATTTTTGCACTATCACCTTAAACCTATGATCCTTTGTATTTGACATTTCCATCCTGAGAAAAAAGACTGATTATCCACCCTATCTATGCCTCTCATAATTATATACACATTTTTATCAAGGTGCCTTATGCCTCTAATGCTCTAGCAAAAGGAATTCAAGTTTGTGCAACCTCTCCTTATAGCTACTACACGTCAATCCAGGCAACAATCCGGCAAACATCTCTTGCACCTTTGCCACAGCCTCTACATCCTTTCTACTTTTTTTTTATTTTCCTTTTTTATATTAACCCCCACACTACCCACCTAAGTGCGGTAGTGCTTATTTTTTCCCCAGCACCCATGGTGTGTGTGTGTGCAGGTGTGAGACACAGTGAAAGACACAAAGTGCACGAATCTTTATTCAAATTCCACCACCAGGAAGATGGGAAAACACCCGAGTGGCCAGTGACAAACACTGCCCTTCAAATCAGTGCTGTGTGATCAAAACAGTGAAGGGGAGGGTAGGGACTAAATCAAAATAGAATTGGAGGGAGAAATGATGCACTCCACTCCCTGCGGCGCCCACCTCTCCCTGAACAACTCCAGGGTGTTGGTCGACACCGCGTGCTCCTTCTCCAAGGACACCCGGGCCCTAACGTAACCGTGGAAGAGGGGCAGGAAATCAGCCCTAACGACCCCCTCCGCGGCCCGCTGCCTCGACCTGTTGATGGCCAGTTTGGCCAGGCCCAGGTGCAGACCCACGAGGAGGTCTTCAGACCTGCCCTCCCTCCTCCGTACCGGGTGCCCAAAGATTCAGGAGCGTGGGACTGAAGTGTAGCCAAAAGCAGAGGGGGAGGTTTTTAAGAAAATCAAAAAGCGAGTGCAAACGGCCACACCCAATATATACATGGTCCATGGATTCCACAGCGCCACAGAACAAGCAGTTGGGCTGGGAGTCTGTGAACCACCGCAATCTGTGGTTTCTGGGGAATGCTGCGTGCAGCACCCTCCACCCCAGATCCCCGAGAGAAAGGGGGAGGACTCCCGTGCAGAGAGCCCTCCACTGGGGATCCCCACCGCCCGGTGGCAAATGGGCACGCCAAGGCGTGTCCGGACGGTGGATGAGGGAGAAGAGGTGGACGGTGTGCAGCAGCAGTCTATTTTTTACTGCCCTTACACTCCTGTTTTTTTTTCTCTCTTTTAACCCCCACACTACCACCTAAGTGCGGTAGTGCTTATTTTTCCCCCCGCACCCATGGTGTGTGTGTGTGCAGGTGCGAGACACAGTGAAAGACACAAAGTGCACGAATCTTTATTCAATTTCCACCACCAGGAAGATAGGAAAACACCCGGGTGGCCAGTGACAAACACTGCCCTTCACATCAAAAGGGCAGTGCTGTGTGATCAAAACACTGAAGGGGAGGGTAGGGACTAAATCAAAATAGAATTGGAGGGAGAAATGATGCACTCCACTCCCTGCGGCGCCCACCTCTCCCTGAACAACTCCAGGGTGTTGGTCGACGCCGCGTGCTCCTTCTCCAAGGACACCCGGGCTCCAACGTAACCGCGGAAGAGGGACAGGCAGTCGGCCC
>NC_057711.1:90877611-90877792 GCF_004010195.1 Chiloscyllium plagiosum
CAGGCAGTCGCCCCTACCGCCCCCCTCCCCGCCCCGCGGGAGGGGGTCGTTAGGGCCGACTGCCTGCCCACTCCTGTTTATTTCTACCAGGTCGGGCTCCCTGATTGGACCAGAATAACAGCCCCAATCAGAGAATTCATATTCTATGATATCCACCTGGCTGACCTTGTTACAATCTCTA
>NC_057711.1:90881389-90884910 GCF_004010195.1 Chiloscyllium plagiosum
GCCGACCAGTAAACTTTTTCGAAAGAGCTCCAGCGGTCGAGCGCCAGTTGGGCTCTATCCCGGCGACCCCGAGTTTCCTCGGCAAATCCCCGGAGTTCCTCGAGGGGAATGAGGGGAAGATCGGTGGGGGGCACCTGGGACTCAAAAATGTCACTGCAGACAGAGTCCGCGTCGTCCCCGGTGTCCGCCACCGATCCCGAACCCTTCTCCGGGAGGTCGCCCTCGGTCACCGACCCCTCCCCCACCAGGAGGATGGGGGCTGGTCCGGCGCCGCCAACCGGCCTCAAACCCCCGGCGACCCCACCCCCAGGGTCACCGGCGGTACCTTCCTCGGCGCACACCTTCCCGGAACGCCCCGAGTTCGGGTCGTCGGGCGGCAGAGGCTCAGGGCCCCGCTCCTCTCCCGACACCGGGACCCTGGCTCCTCGGGGAAAAGGTCATCCCCCAGGAAAAGGTCATCCCCCAGGAAAAGGTCATCCCCCAGGGTCAAGGCCCCCGGAAAAACAGTCTGGGAGGGAGGAGCGAGGATAACACCCTCCTCCCCTCCACCACACAACGACCCAGCAGAGGGTCCTCCGTCGTCGCCCGCACCACGGCCCTCGTGGTTATTAAGGTCCTCCCCAGGGGCCGGAGGAGTTGAGGCAGCAGGATGCCCTGCTGTAGCCCCCGGGGGTCCGGGTGGGTCGGGCCACGGCGCGGGACAGCCGAGGGGCACCGTTGGTTCATCCCCCGGAGAGGGGCAGCGCCGCCGGCGCGCTGCTGGAATGCCTCTCCCCTCTAGGGGCCAGTGCCTCTTCCCCCAGAGAGACCGGGGGGTATTTATGGGCCTTCCCCTCCCCGCCCGCCTTGGTGGTCATGGGGCCCGAGGTCCCTCCCCCCAGCCTTTCCCCGAATACAATCGGCTGGGGGAAGACAGGGGGTGTGGCCAGGGTGTGGAGGGTCAGCCGTGTCACTTCCTGCCCTGCCCCGCCCCTGCCCTCTCCGGGGCCCAGAGACACGGTCGCTGCAGGAGGTGGGGCAGCGGTGGTTCCCCCCAGGTTAGTGCCAGGGCCTGGCTGGGTTGGGCAGGGCTCGGGCTCAGGTGCCCCCGGGCGAGGTGTTGCAGTGCCGGGGCAGGCGTTGAATCTCGAGGGGTTTCTCTACCGGGGTGGGGAGTGGGTGTGGGGTCAGTGGGGTTAGGATCAGGTATGGGTTTGAGGGTCAGGGTTCCCGCGCCGGGGTGACACTGGCACGGCCGCAGGGGCATTGTCGTGCCGGGGCAGGGCAGGTCGTGGGCTAGGTGTCGGGGAAGGGGATAGGGTGGCCTCCCCGTGGGCTGGCCTGACGCGTCGCGTCTTCTTCTGCGCCTTCTGGCCGGCCGGACGCTCACCCCCCTCCCTGCCAGAGGCTGAAGTATTGGAAGCCTCTGGCTTCGGTGCCGGGGCTGGAGGTGTTGACTTCGGGGGAGGGGGAGTGGGTGCGGCGGCACCACCATCAGCCGTTGGCACTGGCTGGGCAGCCTTCTGTGTGGGGCAGTTTTTCCTTATGTGCCCCACCTCGTGGCACAGGTGGCACCGCACGCCATCCGCCGTCCAGAAGGCGCAGTAGGCCACGCCCTCGTGGAGGACGGTAAAATTGCCCTCGGTGACCTCCTCCCGGGCCAGGCAAATAAATACCTGGCGCCGGAAGGAGTAGATGTGTCTGAGGGCAGGGTCCTTCAGACCGAGCAGGAGCGGTTGGACCAGGGCAGGGCAGGTCGGGGGCTAGGTGTCGGGGAAGGGGATAGGGTGGTCTCCCCATGGGCAGGCTTGACGCGCCGCGTCTTTTTCTGCGCCTTCTGGCCGGCCGGACGCTCACCCCCCTCCCTGCCAGAGGCTGAAGTGTTGGAAGCCTCTGCCGGGGCTGGAGGTGTTGGCTTCGGGGGAGGGGGAGTGGGTGCGGCGGCAGCACCATCAGCCATCGGTGCGGGCTGGGCGGCCTTCTGGGTGGGGCAGTTTTTTCTTATGTGCCCCACCTCGCGGCACAGGTGGCACCGCACGCCGTCCGCCGTCCAGAAGGCACGGTAGGCCGCGCCCTCGTGGAGGACGGTGAAATTGCCCTCGGTGACCTCCTCCCGGGCCAGGCAAATAAACACCTGGTGTCGGAAGGAATAGATGTGTCTTAGGGCAGGGTCCTTCAGACCGAGCAGGAGCGGCTGGACACCCGACCGGATTTCCCCCAGGGTGGTGAGGTGGGGAAGAAGGAGCTCGCTCAAAATGAAGGGAGGGACATTGGAGATCACAACCCTCTGGGCCGTAACCTCCAGAGGGTCGACGGGGAGATGTGTCCCGCCCACGGCCAGGTGGACCGCCTGCTCGGTCTTTAGGAAAAATACAGCCATACATCCGGGCCGCAGCAACGATGGCCAGTGGGCCGACCACACTAGCCATGGCCTTGCTGCAGGCCTCAATGGACATGTTAGGGTGGGGATAGGCCTTGACCCCCAGGCGTTTGGTTAGGTGCCTGAAGGGGGTTGACGTCGCAGCTGGGGTTTGGACAGCCGAGCCCAAGGCAGCGGCTACCCCGGCGTAGGTGCGGCTGGGCCCCGCGACCTTCGGACTCGCCATACTCTGCTGCTGGACGTTGGCAGGCCCCAGGCAGCGGCGGTGGAGGTGGGCCTCCAGCAGCAGCAGTGGTGGAGGTTGTATGGAGGGGCCAAGGCGCGTCCCAGGCAGAGGTGGAGGAGGCAGGCCTCGGGCGAGTCCTAGGTTGGCCCTCGGTCGCGGCGGTGGGGGCAGACCTGTTGGGGAGGGTCCCCAAGGCAAATCCCAGGCAGCCCCAAAATTGAGTCCCAGGCAGTAGTGGTGGAGGGGCCCAAGGCGAGTCTCAGGCAGCGGCAGCAGGGGAGGCAAGCCTCAGGAAAGTCCTAGGTAGGCCTTTGGTCGCAGCGGTGAGGGGGCAGACCTGTTTGGGGAGGGTCCCCAAGGCAAGTCCCAGGCAGCCCCAAAATTGAGTCCCAGGCAGCAGCAGTGGAGGTCCTGGGGAGGGGCCCAAGGCGAGTCCCAGGCAGCGGTGGTGGAGGCAGCCCTCAGACAACAGCAGCAGTGGAGGCAGGCCTCTGGCAAGTCCTGGGCAGGCCTTTGGTCGCAGCCATGAGGGGGCAGACCTGTTGGGGAGGGTCCCCAAGGCAAGTCCCAGGCAGCCCCAAACTTGAGTCCCAGGCAGCAGCAGTGGAGGTGTGCCTTCAGCAGTGGCAGTGGTGGAGATCCTGGGAGGGGCCCCAAGACAAATCCCAGGCAGCAGCAGTGAGGTAGGCCCCAAACAGCAACAGCTGAGGAAAATCTGGGGGGGGTCCCAGAGACCAGCAGTGGGAGTGCTGGTCTCTTCTTCTTCTCCTTCTTCTTCTTTCTTCCTTCCTCTCTCTGAAGGGCAGCTGGTCCAGAGATAGTCCCCTTCAAGGAGAGTCCTTGCACATACACTCACAATAGGCAAACACCCAGGTGGCCAGTGACAAACACTGCCCTTCACATCAAAGGGCAGTGCTGTGTGATCAAAACAGTGAA
>NC_057711.1:90888042-90906797 GCF_004010195.1 Chiloscyllium plagiosum
TGGTCCATGGACTCCACAGCGCCACAGAACAAGCAGTTGGGCTGGGAGTCCGTGAACCACCGCAGTCTGCGGTTGCAGGGGACTGCTGCGTGCAACACCCTCCACCCCAGATCCCTGAGAGAAAGGGGGAGGACTCCCCGCGTAGAGAGCCCTCCACTGGGGATCCCCACCGCCCGGTGGCAAATGGGCACGCCAAGGCGTGTCCGGACGGTGGATGAGGGAGAAGAGGTGGACGGTGTGCAGCAGCAGTCTATACAGGGCTTTCCTTTTTATATCCCTAAATGACATAAAATTAAAATTTCGGAGGCGGCTCAGGTTGTGGGGCACAGGCTCCCGCGGGAATTACGGGAGCTTGGGGCCAATGTGAAATTCCGTCCGGGCTGACTACATCCTTTCTATTTTGTGCTGATAGAGTCTCATACAGCTGTGACAGCTCCAACTTTCTAATCAACGCTATGACCAATTAAGGCTAGCATGCCATTCATCTTTCCCATCTTAACTAGTTGGGTTGCCACTTTCAGGGAGCTTTTAGGCTCACACCCCACGAGCTCTTCATTACAGAATGGTAACTTTGCTAGAATTGTGACAGTTTTAACTTGGTCACTGCATGCTGTGATTGCCTGCTATCTTAGTGCTGGTGCATGAGGAAGGTAAGTACACACAATAATGGCAGCCAGGCAGTATATATTTTATTGTCACCTAGCATGTTGTTATGTAGTTGGCAAGTGCTTTCATTAATAGAAATTCTAAATATTGACCTCTAGCCCATCAGTTGAATACGTCTATCCATGATCTTTGAACTTCATCTATCAATACTTCAAGCAAGGCTTTCATAGTCTCACAATACCAAGAAGTATAGATTGATGGCTTGTATCACTATCAAACAGTCCGTGTACCTTTTAAATCTTTTTTAACATTATCAGCTTTATTCAATCATAAAAGATAATCTTTCAAACTTAATTTTTCTGAGTTAAGCCTTTAATGTTGTTTGAATATGAGTGATGCTTCAGGAGTTTTTCAGCGAGTATCTAAATTGATTAAGTGCATATCAGCTGGGAACAGGGAAAAGTACTTGCATTTCTGTAACGCTACTAACATTCACTGAATACCTCACAATGTTTTATAGTTAATGAGCATCTTTGAAATGTAGGCATTGTTGTAATGTAAGAAATGTGGCAGCCAAATTATCGCAAACAGCAACGTGATGAGGATCAGAAAATCAGTTTTTGTGATGTTGATTCTGGGGTAAGGTAAACAAGGGCACCAGGATAACTGTCCTACTCTTCTTCAAAATTTTGAATCTTTTATATGCACCAGAGCAGGCAGATGGTTTAACGTTTCATTTGAAGATGGTTTGGAGTCGTAGAGTCAAACAGCATGGAAGCATGCCCTTCGGCCCAACTCGTCCATACTGACCAGGTTTCCTAAACTGAACTAATCCTATTTGCTTGCAAATGGCCAATATCCTCTCCACCGTCCTATCCAAGGACCTGTGTGTAGTGATTGAAACCAAGTGGATCTCATCGAATATGAGATTCTTGATTCGCGTTTTTAGCCTGGGCCAGTCAAGGACCCTTGGTTCACAGATATAAACAAGAGATTCAAAAGGTCATCTCAGCCTAGGGACTGGCTTTGAGTTGGCTGATCAGAACTCATGTATTGTGCACAGGTAAATAAAGGGTGACGTGGTGACAGGATATCGGCCTCTGTGCAGTTATTTGGTGGTGGAGATGAGCTGTGGCCAGTATTGGCATTTCTGTTGTCGCTTCAACCTCCTCCCCAAGTGTGGCAATATCAGGAGGCTGGAAAGCAAGGGAATCATCAAACTAGTGCAGTAGCAGAAGTCGTACTGATTGTGAAGCCTAATGGCTCAGTTCATATTTGTGGGGATTTTAAGCAAATGGTAAATTGCTTATCGCAACTGGATAAATACCAATCCCTCACATAGAGGACTTGTATGCAAAACTGGTGAGGGGTATGTCCTTCATGAAGCTGGACATGAAACAGACCTACTTGTAATTGCAATTTGATGAAGAGTCCAAGACACATGCCACAATTAACACCCATATGGCTTTGTACCAATATACAAGACTGCCATTTGAGCCATCATCAGCCTGCACCCCTTTCCAGTGGATGATGGAAAAGATTTTACAAGGTCTACCCCAGGTTGCCATTTATCTGGATGATGTGCTAATAAACAGAAGACCAATAAAGAGCATGTGGCGAACCTGGACATAGTGTTCAAGTGTTTCTCCAATGTGGGTGTACACCTCAGAAAGGAACCATGTGTTCCAGGCACTCCAAGGGACCTATTGGACTAGAGAGTTGACAGGTTGCACCCGTTGGAAGACAAAGTGAGAACGCTCAAAGATCCTGGCCTCCACTTTACGTATTTCCTTGGGTTCATGAATTATTATGAGAAATTCATATGTACTGTTGCCTCCATCTTGGCAGCCTTATACCTGCTATTGAAAAAGGACCAGCCTTGGAAATGATCCTATCATCAAGAAGTAATCTTTAAGGAAGTGCATAAAGCAACTATTGCCAACTAGGTGTTGGCCCACTACAAATCCAAATGGAAAGTGGTGCTGACATGCGATGTCTGTTGGGGGTACGGTATGCTTACTGTTGCTGCAATGGAGAGCAACACCTGATCGTTTATGCTTCCCGGACATTGGGTGATGTTGAAAATAAATATGTCCAGGCAGTAAAAGAAGGTTTGGTGGTCATCTTTGGTGTGAGAAAATTCCACCCATACCTTTATAGATGTAAATTTGTCATAGTAATGGACCACAAGCCCCTGCTAGGGTTAGTTAGAGAAGACAAAGCTGTGCCCATAGATTCTGGTTGAATTCAGCAGTGAATAAGTAATTACAAGTTAGAATGTCATCCAAGAGGCCAAGTGGCAAATGGAGATGCCTTGAGCCGCCTCCCATTGGCAGATACTGCACTGGTGGTGCATCCCTGGAAGAGTTTGCTTTGGATTTAAACTTTCTGGACACCCTTCCTGTTACTGCTGACAATATCTGACTGTGGATACACAAAGATCCCATACTGGCAAAACTAAAGCAGCTTTTGTTAATGGGGAAAACAGAAGGGCCATCACAACAAGGATTGAAACCTTTCTGGACCTGGTGAGACCAGATCACTGTAAAGAATGGCATATTGCTATGGTGAGCAAGAGGGATTGTCCCAAGAAAAGGTCATTGCCACTTACTATCTGACAGGATCCTCTAACAGGATCATCCAGGAGTTTCCAAGATGAAGATGTTGGCAAAAGCTTATGTCTGGTGGCCAAGATTGGATGCTGACACGGCTGCATTGGTGGGGCAGTGCCAAGAGTGCCAACAAGGACAAAGGTTACCCCCGGCAACACCCCTAAATTTGTGGGAATGGCCGGGTAAACCTGGGACTCAGTTACATGTTGATTATACCAGCCCTTTCATTGGCTCAAAGAACCTGTTCATTGTGGATGCCCACTCAAAGTGGTTGGGCATGCATAGAGTTCATGTGGCAAACCCAGGGATGATGACTGAAAAGCTGCAAGTGTCATTCACAATATACAGGTGCCTGGAAGTATTCGTCACAAACAATGGGGCCTCATTTAGCAACAGAGAATTTGAGTATTTCCTAAAATCGAATGGCGTTCAGCATGTTCAGATAGCTCCATACTGACTATTGTCGAAGGGTCTAGTGGAAAGAACAGAAGTTTAAAACTGATATGCCCGGACCTGGGGGCGGATAGCGTGAAACAGCAATAGGAACCCCAACACTAAGCAAGAGAGACAGTTTATTTCAGGGGATGGAGTTCGGTATTGAAACTACAGAAATGGCCCTGCATTGTTACAAGACAAAGTTGATGTGACATCAGGTCCTGCGACATACGAAGTTTGGATAGGTGAGGTGGTCCTGAACAAACAAATGGATCACATGAAAGCTGCTGTCTCGTAAACGTCACAGGAGCAAAAGCATATCTGGCCCCTCAAAATAGCCGGAAAGGCTGTCAGAAACCATGTATTCTCCCCCTCTGTCTAATGTTGAGGAAACCTCAGAGTCCAAGGTGAATTCAGCCTTGATGAAGAGGAGGAAGCTCTCCCAAGACGCCCTGGGTGCAAGAGATGGATTATGGTCCAGCACATGCTGCCTGTGTCTGAATCTGATTCAGAGCAACTGGATCTGAGGCAAAAACATCCCAGGAGAAGCTACGAAAGAAAGAACAGGCCTAATCTCTAGACTTAGTAGAGGAGGGATGTAGTGATAAGAACCTGGGCCAGGTGGATTCCATTGATTATGAGATTCTTGACCCCCTGGTTGTTAACCTGGGAGCCTTGGCTCCCTGGTTGTTAACCTGAGCCAACCAGGGAACCAAGGCTTACCATTACATGTAGATAACACCTACTGATGTGCCTCTATGTATCTCCTTAGTCACCTCTTCAAAAATTTCAATCCAATTTGTGAGACAGGGTTTCCCACATTCAAAGTAATGCTGACTATCCCGAATCAATCCTTGCCTTCTCTGACAGTGCAGTATTCCCTCAGTACTATATTCGAGTATATTTTTGTGCTCCAGGAGTGAGACTTGAACCCAGAATCTTATGACCATGGGGAGTTGCAAGCCAAAAGGAAGAAAGTGAAAGAACTGAATCAAGAAAGTTAAAGGCTATGCCTTTGTTCAGTGATGTCACCTTAGATGTGTTGTTGAGGGTTGTGAAGACACAAAATTATACTTCCCAAATATCAGCAGGCAGAAATTGATTGGTGATGTCCCAGCATGGTTAGAGTTACAGAGAATGTTAGCAATAAGAGAATAAGAGTACCACACACCTAGATACAATATCGGAAGCAGTTCAACGCACCATGCAGAGTAGGAAAAGTGAGAGAAATTGTACATCTGCCTTTATCATAATTTAAGTTTCATCTCTATGCAATTCCTCACATCTCCATCTGTCTAGCCAACCACTGACACTTATCTACATCGTTATGAAATATTGAGGTTTTCACTGTTGGTCACAAATGCTCTCCATCCAATCTACCAACATATGCTGTAACATTGTGTGGACACATTCTATTACGGTCACTCAAGGGTTTTTATTTTTCCATTCTTTGCTGGAATAAAGAACACAGAATCCAAGGGAAAGGCAGAAAATAAACCCTCCGCAGATCTCAAACCTAGCAAACACAGAAGAGGAGGCAAGGCATGTAATGACTTTTCAGTGCATCTGCGTTTGAAAAGGAGGAAATGAAGGCCTCCAAACTATCTGCTGATAGAATTAAAAGTCAGGCATAACATGACATAATCTCTCATGTGTTGATATTGTTTTTCATCCTTAGGGTCTTCACACATTGGCAGTGGGTGGTACAGCTAGCTAATGATAATTCCTCAATTAGTGCCTTCTGTGTGTACAATGTCATGGATTCATGTAGACCATGCACCAGCTCAGATACTCCCTCTCCTCTTGGACTGATATGCAAGATTGGTGAGCTTTCAAATAGTGACTCAAACGATATGAATGAACATAAGCAAATGATGTTAGTAGGGAAAGCAGTGAGGGCTGAAGTTGCGAAACACAAAATGCTCAAACTCTGTTAAGCTGGAAGCAATTGCTGTACTTAAGGAGACTTTGACAAAGTGAATACCTCTAGAACATCACCATATTATCTGGCTACATTGTACAGTTATGCAGACAGATAGGAGGAGCTTGTCTCTACCACAAATAGAATAACATCATAGGACTGTGCTTGATGTCTTTGTCAATGGAGAAAATGGCCATCTGTGCAGACCATAAAGTATGATGACCAAATGAATGCATTTAGGCCTTCAATAATGGTTTGTTCATGATGAGAAGAAGTTATATTCCTCCTCTAGAAACCAGAAACTGAGTGCTCATTGCCATCCGTTTTCCCACTGATTCAGTCAGGGGTTGGAAGGGTTGAGGATAATATCCTCACGAGAAGCCAATGAAGATTTTAAGGGCCTTATCCTATTCTACACACAGCAGTGGAAGGGTGGAGGTGAAAGTTGGAGAGGCCACAAGGTGGTCGACTTCCTGTTGGCTCAGTTGGAACCTCTTCAATGGTCACACTGTGGCCCAGAAAGGGATCACAGCAGCAAGACTTGCCTCTCTGAAAGTGCTCGCTATACTTTCCACACAACTACAGTTCTCTCCTTCACCAGGACCTGCCTGACTGACACCAATGAATCCATGGTAGACAAGCAGAAGGCTGGAAGAACACAGCAAGCCAGACAGCATCAGGAGATGGAGCAGTCAATATTTCGGATAAGAAGGGTTACACCCAAAATATTGACTTATTCACTCCCTGATGCTGCCTGGCTTGCTGTGTTCTTCCAGCCTCCTGCTTTCTACCTTGAATTCCAGCATCTGCAGCCTTTTTGTCTCTACCAATAAGCCCATGCCACTCATCCTCCTATTGGCCAGCAACTCTTCAAGGTAAACACTTCACATTTAAAGGCACAGAAAACTCAATGACTGACAGTTAACTAGAAAGTGGAGACTCAGCTCAAAGCAATTCCTCTTCTCAGCCAATGACTCCCCATTAGTTCTGTCAGCACAACTTGTATGTCAGATTGACGTTTAATTCCTCTGATGTTGCCAGACATGGTTTCGGCAGAATTGCTGCCATCTTTCTGGCTGTTGGCCATGGCAGCATCCTCAGCCATTAAATTCAGCCCTGTGAATACCACTTTCAAGAGGGCATCCGAATCCCTTGCCTTGCCCGTTCACAAATCATCAGCCAACTCCCCTTCTGCTCATTACTGGAAGTAAAGAATGGCTGGGCCCTGAGAGGAATGATGCCGGCAACGGTCATTGACAAGGAGTCTCACTCCAAACAGCTCCACTTCTTAACTATTGCAACATTCTCCACTCCATCCAGCTCAATCAACACCACAAAAACAGCACGGTGGCACTGCTGCCTCACAGCGCCAGAGACCTGGGTTCAATTCCCGCCTCAGGCGACTGACAGTGTGGAGTTTGCACATTCTCCCCGTGTCTGCGTGGGTTTCCTCTGGGTGCTCCGATTTCCTCCCACAGTCACAAAGATGTGCAGGTCAGGTGAATTGGCCATGCTAAATTGCCCGTAGTGTTAGGTAAATATGTTAGGTAAATGTAGGGGTATGGGTGGGTTGCGCTTCGGCGGGTCGGTTTGGACTTGTTGGGGCCTGTTTCCACACTGTAAGTAATCTAATCTAATATTAGTCACCCACTTCACAATGCACCATCATGTTACTTGGGGACTTCGATATATTACAGTTCAGATTCTACACACCAGAAGACTGAGCAGTGTAGAAGTCTAGGAGATAGATTACATTACATTACATTACAGTGTGGAAACAGGCCCATCGGCCCAACAAGTCCACACCGACCCGCCGAAGCGCAACCCACCCATACCCCTACATTTACCCCTTATTACCTAACAATTTAGCATGGCCAATTCACTTGACCTACACATCTTTGGACTGTGGGAGGAAACCGGAGCACCCGGAGGAAACCCACGCAGACACGGGGAGAATGTGCAAACTCCACACAGTCAGTCGCCTGAGTCGGGAATTGAACCCGGGTCTCTGGCGCTGTGAGGCAGCAGTGCTAACCACTGTGCCACCGTGCCGCCCATTCATATTTGAGCAGTAGTCTTCATCTTTGGCACATGCATAACACTGACTATTGTGGATCTGTCACCCATTATGAATCTTGACCAGTTTACGTCTGCTGACTTATGTAATGGAGTCTGATCCACAGTAAGTTTTCACACATGCTTAAAATTTAAATGGCCCCTTTAGACTTTTCAACCTTGAAAGGTGAATAATTAATTATTTTACAGATGTAGGTAAGGGAGTAAATGTTATGTAGAAGGTAGATCCAACATGCTATAATGGTTAGCTTAAATTAGGAGAATAAGGGAACTCAAGTTTAAATAGGTCACAGGTAGAGAGATGGATAATGAAGAAGGCGTTTGGTATGCTTTCTTTTATTGGTCAGAGTATTAAGTACAGGAGTTGGGAGATCATGTTGCAGCTCTATAGGACATTGATTAGACCACTGTTGGAATATTGCGTCCAATTCTGGTCTCCTTCCGATGGGAAAGATGTTGTGAAACTTGAAAGGGTTCAGAAACGATTTACAAGGATGTTGTCAGGGTTGGACGATTTGAGCTATAAGGAAAGAGAGGTTTTATAGGCTAGGACTGTTTTCCCTGGAGCATCAGAGGCTGAGGGGTGACCTTATAGAGGTTTATAAAATCATGAGGGGCATTCATAGGATAAATAGACAAAGTCTCTTCCCTGGGGAGGGGAGTCCAGAACTAGAGGACATAGGTTTAGGGTGAGAGGGGAAAGACATAAAAGACACCTAAGGGGCAACATTTTCACGTAGAGGGTGGTACATGTATGGAATGAGCTGCCAGAAGAAGTGGTGGAGGCTGGTACAGTTGCAACATTTAAAAGGCATCTGGATGGGTATATGAATAGGAAGGGTTTGGAGGGATATGGAGCGGATGCAGGCAGGTGGGACTAGATTGGGTTGGGATATCTGGTTGGTATGGACAAGTTGGGCCAAAGGGTTTGTTTCCGTGCTGTACATCTCTATCACTCTATAATAAAAGAATTAGAATGGATAACAATAACGTATTTACACAAAATGTAATTAACATGGAGAGTAGACTTTCAGGTAGGTAGGGAAGTCATTTAAGGAGCAGTTTAGAATTTTGCCATCCTGACTTCAGGATAGAATGCTGCCTCCCTGATGCTAGGGTCAATGATGTCTCAGGAAGGATACAGGACATCTGGATCGTGGAGGTGAACAGCCAGTGGTCATGGTACACATTGATAACAAACATAGGTTTTAAAAAGGAACAAGATCTTGAAAGCAAAATATAGAGACTTACAAAGCAAGCAGGGCTTCAATGGTAGTGATCTCAGGATTACTACCAATCCACATGCTAGTCAGAGTAGAAATAGCAGGATATATCAAATGAACGCATGGCTGAAGAAATGCTGTGAGGAGGAGGATTTCTCACACCTGGGGCATTGGGACTGTTTTGGGTAGGTAACACCTGGGCAGGACAGGGACTGATGACCTCAGAATATTTGCTGGAGTGGTTGAGGAGGGTCTAAACTAAATTGGCAGGGTTTTGGAAACTTATGCAAGGAGTCAAAAGAAGATGAACCAAGGACATAAAGAAAAGTCAAAAGAAAACAAGAAAGTGCTAGACTGAGAAATCAAAGTCCAGAATCAAACAAAGACACAGTAAAAAAAAGTAAGAATGGGACAATGAATATTAAGAAGACAAGGCTTTGTGCTGAAGTCATGGGACATTAAAAAAGAAGAAATTAATTACACAATTAGATGTAAATGAATGTGATTTAATGGACACATTGTGACATGAATGCTGGATGACCAGGAATGGGAACTGAACATCCAGAGGTATTCAGTACTTCGGAAGAGCAAACAAAAAGGAAAAGTTGGTAGAGTTGCATTACTGATTAAAATGAAATAAATACAATATTGAGGAAAAGTATTAGCTCAGACAATGTAGAATCTGTATGGGTAAAATTGATAAGTAGCAAAAGGCAAAAAAGCATTAGTGGGGGTTGTGCGTAGACCACAAAACTGTGATGGTGATGTTGGGAATGGCATAAAACAGAAAGTCAGAGATGTATACAGTAAAGAAAATCTGTAATTATGGGTGACTTTTATCTGCAAATAGATTGGACAAATCAAATTCATCACCATAAATTAAAGGAGTTCCTAGAGTGTACTTGGATGGTTTCTGGACCAATAAGTTGAGGAACCAACTAGAGAGCAAGCCATCTTTGACAGGATATTGTGCAATGAGAAATAAATAATTAGTTATTATAGTTGTGAGAGATTTGGGGATGAGTATCCACAATATGTTAGAATTTTTCATCAAGGTGGGGAGTGAGTTAGTTGATTCTAAGACTAGGGTCCTGAATCTCAATAAGGGAAACTACAACAGTGTGAACTGGCTATAATGGATTGGGAAATGTTACTGAAAGAAATGACAGTGTATAGACAATGGCAAATGTTTAAAGAGTAAATAAGTGAACTCCAAAAACAGCAAAATTCACAAATGTTCTTGGAGGGACCTGTGGGAGAGCTCACAGCACAGGAACAGGTAGTTTTTAATGTGCATAGTTTTTAATATGTAACCTTGCTGTAAGCTGACAGTAGTGATTGGAATGGATTCTTTCTTGATTATATGTTTTATTGAAATCAGTTTCTTGATTAAATTTTAAAAATATAAACCATAAGGACAAAGTTAGCCTGGAGCACTGTCTTTTTAGAGCAAAAAGATGGTGCTATTTTCTGGGTCTGTACATTGTGAAGGAGCAAAGATAGCCTTTAGTAGAGTGATATGTTCATCTTGTCAGATGTGGGAGTTTAGGGACAGTTTACATGTACTGAGGATTATGTCTGCAGGAAGTGTCTTTGCGAATCCTATCAGATCGATTGGATCAGTTTGAGTGGCAGTTAGAGGCAATGAGGAATTTACAAGAGCAAGGGGGTGTGATGGATGGCAGTTATAGGAAAGGAGAAAAGTCACAGATACAGTCAGGTAGATGGGTTAACTCCAGGAAAGGTGGGAGGTGTAGGCAGGTAGTGCAGGAGTCTTCTGTGGCTATCCCCATTTCAAACAAGGATGCTGTTTTGGAAAATATAGGGGGTGATGGACTCTCAGGGGAATATAGCAAAACAGCCATGTTTCTGGTATTGAGACAGACTTCAATGTAATGAGGGGTACTCCAGATCCAAGCAATCAATTGTGAAAGGGGACTCTCTAATCAGAGGCACAGACAGATGTTTCTGCGGCCAACAGCGAAAAATCAGAATGGTGTGTTGTCTCCCTGGTGCCAGGATCGAGGATGTCTCAGAGAGGGTGCAGAATGTTCTCAAAGGGGAGAGGGACCAACAGGAGGTCATTGTAAACATTGGAACCAATGACATGGAAAGGGAAATAGATAAGATTCTGAAAGGAGAATATAAAAAGTAAGGCAGGAATTTACAAAGGAGGTCCTCAAAAGTAGTAATATTTGATTACTCCCAGTGCCTTGTACTAGTAAGGGTAGGAATAGGAGGATAGAGCAGATGAATGCATGGCTGATGAGCTGGTGCATGGGAGAAGTGTTCACATTTTTGGATCATTGGAATCTGTTCTGGGGTAGATGTGGGGTAGAAGGATGGATTGCACCTGAATTGGAAGGGGACTAATATACTGCTAGAACTGCTCAGGAGGATTTAAACTAGTAAGGTTTGGGGGGTGGTGGGAATTGGGACCCAGGGAGATATTGAGGAAAGAGAGCAATTTGAGAGTGTTACAGTTGAGAAAAACAGTCAAGGCAGGCAGGCACAAAGCACAGGACACAGTAGAATTGATAAATTAAATGCATTTACTTCAATGTAAGAGGTCTAACAGGGAAGGCAAATTAACTCAGGGCATGGTGAGGAACATGGGATTGGGATATCATAACAATTACAGAAACGTGGCCCAGGGTTGGACATGACTGGCAGCTAAATGTTCCAGGATACAAATGCTAATAAAGAAGGAGCTAATATATTGATAATATTGATGAGGGCAGAGTGGTGGTCGTGATCTATATGGACTTCAATAATGCATTCGATAAGGTTCCCCATGGGAAACTGGCTAGCCAGGTTAGACCTCAAAGAATATAGGAAGAACTAGCCATTTGGATACAGAACTGGCTTGAAGGTAGAAGACAAAGGATGGTGCTTGAGGGTTGCTTTTCAAACTGGAGGCCTTTGACCAGTGGAGTGTCACAAGGGCCAGTGCGAGATCCACTACTTTTCGTCATTTATATAAATGATTTGGATGTGAACATAGGAGGTACAGTTAGTAAGTTTGCAGATGACACTAAAATTGGAGATGTAGTGGACAGTGAAGAAGGTTACCTCAGGGTACAATGGAATCTTGATCAGACAGGCCAATGGGCTGAACAGTGACAGATGGAGATTAATTTAGATAAATGCAAAGTGCTGTGTTTTGGAAAAGCAAATCAGAACAGGACTTATACACTTAATGCTAAGGTCCTGAGGACTGTTGTTGGACAAAGAGACCTTGGAGTACAGGTTCATATTCCTTGAAAGTGGAGTCGCGGGTCGATAGGATAGTGAAGAAAGTGTTTTCCTTTATTGGTCAGAATATTGAGTATAGTAGTTGGGAGTTCATATTGCGGCTGTACAGGTTAGGTCACTTTTGGAATATTGGGGGCAGTTCTGATCTCCCCCCTATCGGAAGGATGTTGTGAAACTTGAAAGGCTTCAGAAAAGATTTAGAAAAAGGTTGCAGGATTTGAGCCATTGGGAGAGGTTGAATAGGCTGTGGCTGTTTTCCCTGGAACATCGGAGACTAAGGGGTGACCTTATAGAGACTTATAAAATCATGAGGGGCATGGATAGGATAAAAAGACAAAGTCTTTTCCCAGGGATGGGAAGTCCAAAACTAGTGGGCACAGGTTTACAGTGAGAGGGGAAAGACATAAAAGGGACCTAAGGGGCAAAATTTTCATGCAGAATGAGGTCCGTGTATGGAATGAGCTGCCAAAGGAAGTGATGGAGGCTGGTAGAATTGCAAGATTTAAGTGGCATCTGGATGGGTGTATGAATAAGAAGGGTTTAGAGGGATATGGGCCTGGTACTGGCAAATGGGATAGATTAGGTTGGAATATCTGGCCAGCATTGGACCAAAGGGTCAGTTTCCATGTTGTATATCTCTATGACTCTGTGACTTTATTGTTTATTCCTGTCTGGTGCAAGAGTGTAAAAAGAACAGTGACAAACCATGGCAGACAGAGAAAGTTAGAGATAGTGTTAGACACAAAATCAATCCATATAAATTGGCAAAACAGCAATAGATTTGAGGATTGCCACCAGTTTAGGAGTAAGTAATGGAGAATCAAGCAATTAATTGAAAAGAGGAAAATTGAGTGAATAAGCTTGTGTGGAATGCAAGAACTGACTGTAGTAGTTTCTATAAGTATAAGAGAAACAGACTGGTGGAAACATACGTAGGTCCCCTACAGTCAGATATGGGGGAATTTATAACAAGAAGCAATGAAATGCTGAAAAAATAAATTAATATTTCTTTTCTATCTACACAAAGGAGGGCATGAATAATGCACCAAAACTGGTGGGGAATACAAGGTTTAGTGAGAAAGATGAACTGAAGTATTTGTAGAAAAATGGTGTTAGAGAAATTGATAAGATTGAAGGCTGACAAATTCCTCGGGCCAAATAATCTACATCCCAGAGTACTTAAGGAAGTGGCCCTAGATATAGTGAATGCATTGGTGGTCATCTTCCAAGATTCTTGAGACTCTAACAGTTCCTACAGATTAGAGGTTAGGTCATGTAAACTTACTACTTAAAAAGGGAGGTAGAGAGAAAACAGCAAATTATAGAGCAGTGAGTCTGAAGCGGTAGTGAAGATGCTAGATAGGATTTTATAGCAAAACAATTAGAAAATGGAGGTGGAATCAGATATAGTCAGCACAGGTTTACAAAAGGGAAATCATGCTTGACAAATCTACTGGAATTCTTCAGGGTTATAATTGGTAGAACTTATCAGGGGAGCCTGCATGTAGTTTATTTGGACTTCCAATAAAATCCCACATAAGAGATTAATGTGTGAAATTAAACATGGAGTTGGGAGTAGTGTATTGAAATGGATAGAAAGCTGTTTAGCAGACAGGTCACAAAGATCACAAATGATCATTTTCTGAATGGCAGAGAGTGACAAGTGGGTACACAGGGAATGGTACTTGCACCCCAGCTGTAGTCAAGACAGAGAAACTTCGATTATCTGGTATTTGATTATTCAGATTTTGGATTATCCGGATAAGATTGCAAGGTCCCGATGCTTGGCTAAACTGTGTCTTCTGACATGTGATTATCCGAACATTCGACTATCTGAACAAAATTCCCGTCATTCGGATAATTGAGATTCATTTGTATATGTTAATTGTTTAAATGGTGGAGTTAACCATAACATTTCCAAATTTGCAGATAACATAAAGCTGGGTGAAACATTGAGCTATGAGGAGGATGGACAGATATTGCAATATGATTGTGACAGGTTTAGTGAGTGGGCAAATACATGGCTAATGCAGGATAATGTGGATAAATATTAGGTTATCCATTTTGGGAGCAAAAATAAGGTGGCAGATATTAATTGAATGTCCATGAATTGAGAGATGGAAATATGCAATGAACCTGCCTATCCTCATGCATGAATCACTGAAAGTCAGGTCCCGCAGACTGTAAAGAAAGCAAATTGTATGTTGGCCTTGAGAGGGAGAGTATTTAAGTACAGGAACAAGAATGCCTTGCTGTAATCATATACGTCATTAGCAAGGCCAAACCTGGAATATTGTGTGCAGTTTGGTCCTCGTATCTGAGGAAGGATCTTCTAACTATAGAGAGAGTGTAGCAAAGGTTTACAAAATTAATTCCTGGATGGCAGGACTGATGTATAAGAACAGATTGACTCATTTAGGATTATATTTACTGGGGTTTAGAAAAATGAAGGGTAGGGGGGAATATCACAGAAATCCATAAACTTCGAACAGGACTGGACAGGTTAGATGCAGGAAGAATGTTCCTGAGGCGAGGGAGCCCAGAAGCAGGGATCATACTTTAGGAATAAGGGGTAAACCTTTTAAGGCTGGGGTCAGAAGGCACGCAACACCAGATGACTTCAGTTGACAAAGGAGCAGTGCTCTGAAAGCTTGTGATTTCAAATAAACCTATTGGATGATAGCCTGGTATCATGTGACTTCTGAACTTGTCCATCCTAGTCCAATAATGGCACATCCATATCATGGCTACTGTTAAGATTGAGAGTGGTGAGCCAGTGGAATTCCAACCCACAGAAAGTGGTTGAAACCAAACATTATGTATTTTCCAACATGAGGTAGACATAGTTCTTTGGCTAATGGAATCATGGGATATGGGAGGATGACAGAATTAAGGTATTGAGTTCAATGATCAGCCGTGATCACCCTGAATGTCAAAACAGGCTTATGGAGTCAAATGATCTGCTCCTGTTCCTATCTTCTATGTTTCTGTATTAAAGGTTTTGAAAATGGTGAACTGCAATGTTTTCATGGAAGGATGAGCTAAGATTAACTAAACAACCTTCAACTGCGCAATCAAATTTATTTATTTCTTTTTCATTGATAACTTTGTAAGTTAAACAAAGCAGAGACTTTAAGAATGAAAATATAGTACTCTCCCTGTAAATACATCAGCCTGAAAAGTTTGGCCACAAATAATAAATTCTTAAATGACATTGGCTTCAACTGCCATCAATACCAATCTTCTACTACCTAATGCTATACTATTAAAAGAAACACTACTTCTGTACAAAGCACCAATACACTGCAGTCATTTTATCAGTATACTTTACGCAATATATTCTTAATATCCTTCCTATTAGTGATTCCATCATAGGCTCTATGTATTAAACAATGCCTACATTTATTTAATTAATAATTTATCCATACAATCTTCTTGAGCATCAACAGAATATAATGCTCATAGAAAAACAGAATTCTGTTAAGGTTACATTTAGATCAATTAGAATAATAGCGCCTAAACATCAACAAAAGTCATTGTGAATCATTCTAATTACTGTCAAATGATTCTGTGAAATTATAAACAGTAAGTGCTTGAGAAACTCAGATCTGGTAGCATTTGTGAAGAGGGAAACAAAGTTAACCTAATTGAACATCGCTGTGTATTTTAGAAACAAAACCAAAGATTTAGTTCTGATGAGAAGTCTTTGGCCTCCAAATGTTAACTCTATTTCTCTCTTCACAGATACTGCCAGACCTGCAATGTTTCTCCAACATTTTCTGTTTGTATTGCAGATTTCCTGCATTCATAATGTTTTACTTTAACAACTTTATTCCAATAACACCACAGGCAGGACCAGGAGTAGACAACTAAATTCCATAGTTCTAGTCATAAATGCTTGTGGGTTCGGCTGTTAATATTTCTTATTCATATTGTTGATTTTAAATGCAGAAGTTTTACTTATGGAAATGAACCACATAGGGGAGAAAGTCCTGAAATTTGATCTCGACTTTATTATGAGTTAGGTTCATTGATCCCTGGCTCATAAGTGGAAAAATGACCAGCAGCACAACATATGACCACCGTCGGGGGTACCTGCTAGCAAGACGTAAATATCAGGCAAGTACATGGTCAAGCTGTACTATAATTTATCCCACAGTCAAAAAGCAAACAAAAACTTCCTGGCACTCATTGTCATATGATGTATAGCTATATATACAAGGTACAAGGACAGTGTTGGATACCCATAAGCCAGATCTTTCAGAAAAGGAAGGAAGAAGTGGGAGGATAAGAAACAAAATAAAACAACAACTCATAACTGATAGAGAAGATTGCAATATTCTGACCAAAGGAATCAATATGATCTAAAAATCATCATGACAGCATCATCTATCATCTGAATCCACAGATGGTGTTACTTCATAGAACAAAATTTATGAATTCATGAGGTTTCACTTCTGTGGTAACAAATGCAAGGAATCTGAATGTATAGATTAGTGGGAACAGCATGATTTTCTATTCATTATTATCCATGAATTTTTGAAAAAGTTCACAAGCATCCAAGCTCTTAATTCCTGACAGGACATTTCTGATTTCCAGCACTATTAGTAGAAGATGTCATAGAGCCTGTGATTGACATCGTTCATGTCCTATTATTATCATTCACCACTAGGGGCACCAAATGATTCAGATTTACATTCTTGGAGGGTGCTTTATGCTAACTAGAGTCATACAGTCATAAAGTCATTCAGCATGGAATCAGACCCTTCAGCCCAACTCGTCATCTCCAACCAGATATCCTAAACTGATCTCATCCTATTAACCAGCATTTGGCCCATATTCCTGTTCATGTACCCTTCCAGATGTCTCTTAAGTGTTGTAATTGTTCATGCCTCCACCACCTACTCTGGCAGCTTATTCCACATACACGGCACCTTCTTTGTGTGAAAAAGGTGCCCTTAGGTCCCTTTAAAATCTTTCCCCTGCCACCTTAAAGCTCTGCCCTCTAGTTTTGGATGCCCCTACCCTTGGGAAAAGACTTTGGTTATTTACCTTTCTATTCTCCTTGTGATTTTATTAACCTCTACAACGTCATCCCTCATCCTCTGATGCTCCAGGGAAAATGGTTCCCGCATCTCCATATAACACAAATTCTCCAAACGCGGTAATATCCTTGTAAATATTATTTGCACCCTTTCAAGTTTAGCAACAGCTTTCCTATAGCAGGGAGACCAGAATTGAACACAATGAGAAGTGGCCTCATCAATGTCCTGTACAGCAGCAACATGTTATCCCAACTCCTCTACTCAATGCATTGACAAATGAAAGCAAACATGCTAAATGTCTTTTTCACCACCCTGTCTACCTGTTACTCCGCATTCAAGGAACTATGCACCTGTACCCCTAGGTCTTTTTCTTCAGCAACACTCCCCATGGCTCTACCATTAACTATGTAAGTCCTGCCCTCATTTGTCTTACTGAAATACAATACCTCACATCTATCTTAAGTAAACTTCTTCTGCCAGATGCCAGCTCAATGGCCCATCTGTTCAAGGTCCCATTGTACTCTGAGAAAATTTTCTTCACTGTCCACTATACCACCAATTTTGGTGTCATCTGCAAATTTTCAAACCATGCCTCCTATATTCACATCCAAATTGTTTATATAAATTACGAAAAGCAGTGGATACAGCACCGATCCTTGTTGTCCACTACTGGTAACAGGCTTCCAGTCAGAAAAACAACCGTCTACTATCACCCGTCTGTCTCTCACCTTCAAGCCAAACTTGTATCCAATTGGCTAGCTCCCCCGGATTTAATTTGATCTAACCTTGCTAACCAGTCTACTATGTGGAACCTTGTCAAACACTTTATTGTAGTCCATATAGACTGCGTCTACTGCTCTGCCTTCATCAATCTTCTTTATCATTTCTACAATAAGCTCAATCAAATTTGTGAGACACGAATTCCCACACACAAAGCCATTCCCACACACAAAGCCAAGTTGATCATCCCTAATTAGTCCTTGCCTTTCCAAATACATTGTTGTGGTTCTGTTCGCCGAGCTGGAAATTTTTGTTGCAAACATTTCGTCCCCTGTCTAGGTGACATCCTCAGTGCTTGGGACCCTCCTGTGAAGCGCTTCTGTGGTGTTTCCTCCGGCATTTATAGTGGCCTGTCCCTGCCGCTTCCGGTTGTCAGTTTCAGCTGTCCACTGTAGTGGCCGGTATATTGGGTCCAGGTCGATGTGTTTGTTGATGGAGTTTGTGGATGAGTGCCATGCTTCTAGGAATTCCCTGGCTGTTCTTTGTTTGGCTTGCCCTATAATGCAAGCAACGACAAGCAACATGAATTTGACTGGGACAACACTACCATTATAGGGCAAGCCAAACAAAGAACAGCCAGGGAATTCCTAGAACCATGGCACTCATCCACAAACCCCATCAACAAACACATCGACCTGGACCCAATATACAGGCCACTACAGCGGACAGCTGAAACTAACAACTGGAAGCGGCAGAGACAGGCCACTATAAATGCTGGAGGAAACACCACAGAAGCGCTTCACAGGAGGCTCCCAAACACTGAGGATGTCACCTAGACAGGGGACGAAAAGTTTGCAACAAA
>NC_057711.1:90907115-90912335 GCF_004010195.1 Chiloscyllium plagiosum
GGAAGTGGCAGGGACAGGCCACTATAAATGCCGGAGGAAACACCACAGAAGCGCTTCACAGGAGGCTCCCAAGCACTGAGGATGTCACCTAGACAGGGGACGAAACGTTTGCAACTAAAATTTCCAGCTCGGCGAACAGAACCACAACAACGAGTATCCGAGCTACAAATCTTCTCACAAACTTTTTCCAAATACATATAAGTCCTGTCCCTCAGAACCCTCTCCAGCAACATACCCACCATTGACATCAGGTTCACCAGTCTATAGTTCCCTGTATTTTCCTTACCATCTTTCTTAATAATCATAGAATACCCCCAGTGTGGAAACAGGCCCTTCAGCCCAGCAAGTCCACGCTGATCCCACAAAGAGCAACCCACCCAGACCCAACATTTACCCCTGATTAGTGCACCCAACCTATACATCCCTGAACACTATGGACAATTTAGCATGGCCAACTCACCTGGATTGTGGGAGAAAACCTGAGCACCTGAAGGAAACCTGCGCAGACATGGGAATAAGTTGCAAACTCCACGCAGACAGTCACCCGAGGCTAGAATTGAACTTGGGTCCCTGGTACTATGAGGCTGCAATGTTGACCACTAAGCCACTGTGCCAGTAGCACCACATTAGCTACCGTCCAGTCTTCCAGCACCTCACCTGTGACTGTTGCCGATACAAATATCTCAGCAAGGGATCCAGCAATTCTTTCTAGCTTCCTACAAAGTTCTGCGATGCACCTAATTAGGTATCAGGGAATTATCTATCTTTATGCGTTTTAACATTTATTTCTTGGGTTTTGAATCCAATAAATGTGCTGACAAAGTCTGTATCACTTTTACCTGTGCAGCAGTGATTTGGTTAATTGGACAGAAGACAGCATTTGGCTCTCTGATTGAAGGGTTAGGTATAATGGCAAGTAAGAATGAGTTTTCAGGCTGGCAATGTGCAACCAATGGCGTGCCACCGGGATTAGTGGTGGGAGGAACATCACCTGAACAAAAGCAAAATATTGTGAATGCCAAAACCAGTTCTGAAGAGAATTCATTATGGACTTGAAACCTTAACTCTGTTTCATCTCCACAGATGCAATCAGATCTGCTGAATTTCTCCAGCATTTTCTCTATTTGTTTCAACATCAACTCCTTGCTCTTTGACTCTACCCCCTATTCAGAAAGTTGAAAACTTTACTTCCTGCTGTCCTGCTTCATTTACTGATCTTTGCACATACTCACTCAGTTCTCTCTGCTCCTGCACCCCATGGTTAATATAAGGTTATTAATAAAGAAAGATTAATATTGGAGACTACATTAGTTTCTACCCAATCTGAATGTGTTATACAGAATTAGGAAAAGATGAGTCTAGCTTTAGACCCTGATAGGGCAGACATGTTATTTCTGGATATCATTTCCTTTAGTTCTGAAGAAGAGTTATTTTGGACTCAAAATGTTACCTTTGTTCCTCTTTCCACAGATGCTTCCAGACCTGCCCTCTGTTGGTTTCAGATTTCTAACATCTGGGGTACCTGACATTTATTTATGTCATCTATTGTTCCAGATAGACTTGCCAGTTTTGTCTAACTGGACAATGCAATTTGCACCTATTGTGATTATACAATAAACTATATCTTGTTGTTAAGACAAGTTCCTCTTCTTTTTAATACTCATGAATAGTGCATCCTCTATCACTGTGAACCAAAAAGCCCCTTAAACAACTATAGCAGGAAGGATTGAAGGCTGCATTTGATCAAAGCCATTAGTTAGTTATGCTTGGTTCCACAACACATCATCCTTTGCCATTTCCACCAGTTCCAGTGTGATGTAGTCACCATAAGAAATCCTCTGTCTGTTATCAGCACTCCATTCTTTTCCCTTTATGGCACATTGGTTGAGTCCTCAGTTACTACTAAAACAATCTTCCTTCTTAAGGCACCATTCCTACTGTTTCTCTTCCTCTCTCTCACTGTCCAAACACCCAAACGTTCCTTCCAAGTGAGACAGAGTTTTACTTGTACTTTCAATTAGTATGCTGTATACAATGCACCCAATGTAGTCTCCTATACACTGGGAGGCCCAAACAGACAATGAGACCACTTAGCTGCATTTCCCCAGTTTTATCTAAAAACACAACCCCAAGTTGCTAGCTGCTTGTCACTTTAATTCTTCACTTTGCTCCCATCATGATCTTTGCAGCTCAATGCAAGTTTGCAGAACAGCAGCTTATCTTTCAACTCAGTGCTATACAGTCTTTTGGATTAAATATAGATCATAACCTTTGCCTTCAACTTGGTCTATCTGTTTTATTTTTGCTGGGGCATTTTTTAGTCCTTCGAGTTACATCCAGATGATTTTTATGTCGCAATTGTTATCTCATTTGGACACTTTTGTTTCATTACTATATCCATTACCACTGTCATTAGCTGTTGCATCATAAATTTTTCAATTATTGTATATTTGTCTGTTATTTAGTGCTGTTCCTACTTAATCAAGCCTACATTTAGCTACATGCAATTCTCCAATCTTAAATCAATCTATTTCTTTGTATTGGAACAAATCTGTAATCTTGGTCATTGTGTCATTTTGAGAAACAGAATGGCTCTAAGGAGAAAAAGTTTGCTATGCATCCAAAGTTACTGACTTCATTGAGTAATCCCTTAATATGAGAGGGGCCTGTTTGCTTGATTGCAACCACATCTATTCACTGTTTCTCATCTGCCACCACTAATTTTAAACAAAGTACACAATAAGGCAGAATGAATGAATCCAATGTCTAATAAAAGGGAGTGGATAACTGCAATTACTTAACTTGTGCAGGTGATCTGCCATTGACTATTCTGCCATTCTGGCACCTGAGCTGTTGCTGCAGAATGATATTTTGACACCTTTGAGGGTAAGCTACCAAACTCTTCAAGTTCAAGAGGAACAATGTGGTGCACAATGTGATGCTTACACTGACAAAGACCAAAAAAGGACAGCAAATTGTAACTGAAAACACACTAGATCAATCGGTTCCTTGTTATGTTCTTGACTTTGTATAAAGCCTCTATGTAGCTTAACTTCTCTGTCAATCATCTCATGCAGGTACACAAAAATAGAGACAGAAATAAAGCCCAATAAGGATGTGGTCAGCTACTGCTTAGGGTCAGTAACAACCACAGCATTTACACTTGTCTTCTTGATGCACACAATGCAGCTTGAATGTTTGCTATTTCCACATAGTTGTTCCATCCCCAGTTAAACAAGTCCACGTCAGAAAACAGTACATTCTATTTTCAATAAAAGACTTTGCTTCACTTTTCTGAGCTAACACAAATTGCAGAGGGGAAATGCTGTTTTTGTCTGTTACATGCAAATAAAGCTTACCCTATTCTGTATAAATGATTTTACAATTCTGTAATATAAATAGGGGGTAATTTTTTACCAAGTCAAATCTTTGTAAGATGAAGGTGAATATCAGAAAAGTTGAAATACTGTCCCTGATTTTGCATCCATTTAGTGTACTGAATGGAGAATTTGGGAAGTTTCAACCAATTTTCACAATATTCATACATTGAGCTGAATTGGAAAATACATTGACGTTACACCAAAGAAATGTTTGACTATTGAATGTAAAGTATCAAAAATATCAAAGAGCCATTATCAGAAAGATAAATGTCAAAGCAATCAAATTTCTCATGCAGAACTGTAGTTTATTGATGGAGTTCTGTGTTTTTTTTTCTTTTGCTCAGTTTCTCCACTTGGGCCTTCTCATGTCACTCATCAGCCGTGTACGAGAAAGCATGCTGTCAGTGTCAGTCCCAGTTTCACTGTCAAACTGGATACAGTGTGCAAATTATTCTTCCTCTTGAGTTTTTCTTGCTCCCTATGAAGAACAGCTGTCACCATTTAACATCTCTCCACAGGTTTTGGTGTAATATAAACTCAGCTTTTGTGGTTTTGACTTCAGAAGACAAAATGTGTGAATTTTGCAGATCTAACATGCTGACAAATAAAGTGAGATATAATCCTCTCTAAGTTGCTAAACACATGAAGCTCTAGATTTTCCAGAAATGTATGGTAGCTTTGTCCAGGTTCTAGTAAGGGGAATATGCTCAATTTTGCAGGGACTGAATACTTAGTAAAGTGATTGCTATGTTAACACACTTCAGCAGTGATTGTTTTTGTTAGTTACGCACCCATTATTTCATGCAGTATGATTCCTTCAATTGCTGCTTCCTATTTGAATTATTTGTCTTATTTAATTCCTGCCTTGACCCAGTAGATCACACAATGACAATTGCACAAAATTAAGCCTACAGCACAACATTTAAAAACTTGAACATGGTTGAAGATAAAACTTCTACCTCTGAAAGGAATTAAAGCCTGAAAAGCCACAATCTCCACATTCCAGTACAATATCTCAGATATGCCTGCCTGCGAATGTGTTTGATAATTACGCTGACAGTATGTGAGATTCAAGTGAGGTCATACGGTTTACATAATCTGGATGAACACCCATATCTCCAGGACCATCAAATATCTTAAGATTTCCTGAATCCAATTATATATTTTTATGTTTAATTAGTTTCAATTCGGGCCTGTGTTTAACAACAATTTGGTACTCTTCTGCTTAAACCAGATCTCAATTCAGCTTCAAGCTATTGTCCAAACCTCAATCCAATTCAACATCATGTATTTCTAAAATGTCTCCCACTAACGTATGGGAGAATGTTTCCTGATGCTTGTGTATTAAAATTTCTTACCAGCTCCCAATTATACACCATAGCCTCCTATAAAAGCTCATATCATAGTAAAATATGGATTAGCAGTTTTTAATTTTCATCATCTGATTTTCAATATCTAAAACCCTGGGCTAAAATGATATTTAACATCAAAAGAAAAATGGATCCACCTGCCAACTTCCAAGAAATCAAACTTATAAAAATGCCAGAATGTGCTACATGTATTATTGGATGAGAAGAGAAGAAAAAGTTAGGAAAATTCTGAGAGGCAACAGAGCTCAGGGTGTTTGTATGTGTGTAATTTGGTAGAGTCATAGAGTGATAGAGATGTACAGCATGGAAACAGACCCTTCGGTCCAACCCGTACATGCCGACCAGATATCCCAACCCAATCTAGTCCCACCTGCCAGCACCCGGGCCATATCCCTCCAAACCCTTCCTATTCATATACCCATCCAAATGCCTCTTAAATGTTACAATTGTACCAGCCTCCACCACATCCT
>NC_057711.1:90913499-90919551 GCF_004010195.1 Chiloscyllium plagiosum
AAAAACAACCCTCCACCACCACCCTCTGTCTTCTACCTTTGAGCCAGTTCTGTATCCAAATGGCTGGTTCTCCCTGTATTCCATGAGATCTAACCTTGCTAATCAGTCTCCCATAGGGAACCTTGTCGAACGCCTTACTGAAGTCCATATAGATCACATCTACTGCTCTGCCCTCATCAATCTTCTTTGTTACTTCTTCAAAAAACTCAATCAAGTTTGGGAGACATGATTTCCCACGCACAAAGCCATGCTGACTATCCCGAATCAGTCCAGTATAGAATCGGACTATTTCTGAAAAGGAACAAATTTTATGAAAGCTTTTTATCTTACATTTATCAGGACAATTCGCAAGCACATTAATGTATAGGGGAGAAACACTTTTATACTGTCTGTATAAGTGTGCTGATTAGTTGGAATGTGGACTGTGATTGGACAATGCACCAATCAGGTGATGACTGACAGTTTGATGATGACTGAATCTGCGATATTATTCTAATTATCTGCTGAGATTTGTTTAAATTTCAACCAGGCAGGCAGGCAGGCTGACTCTGATTAATCAAGATATTGTCCTAAGGAATGAACCAGAGAATGATTATAATGTATTTTGTTTTGCTTATCAGGTACATTATTTTTATGTCTGCAAAAAACAAGGTTCTGTATATTTTCTGCGCATGTATTGCACCCATAGGTCTGAATCATATGATAGGGAGGGAATCTGCCAACATTACCTGGTTTGGCCCACATTTGACTCCAAATCCACAGCAATGTGATTGATTTTTAATTGCTCTCTAGGCAATTAGGGATGGACAAGTAAATGCTGCCTAGCCAGCACCACCAAAAACAGATTTTAAAAAATGAGTTTCATTGAAACTCACAGAGGGTTCCTGTCCATGAGGCCCAGTGAGACCGCAAGGGCAAATCAGGAAAGTCAGGGGTAGAGGGAGAAAAAAGGGGGTGTCAAAGAGATGGAGAGTGATCTACGGGGGAAAGAGTTAGGGAGACTCCATTGGAGTGGGAGATGAAACGAACCCTGAATAGATGGCGGAATGGTTGTGAATCCATAAACAATGGAATACTCAGAAATCAGGAAAATCTGAACATAATGAGATAAGCAATTACTTGCAAATGTTAGAAATGCATGTGTTCAGGAGCTACTTGATGGAAACAAATGCAGTGGATAATATTGTAGGGAGCAATGCGTCAATTGTTAAATTTAAATCTGTGATTAATATCTGAGATGTCGTAAAAGGGGCAGTAATTACCAGAAGATATATTAGCCCTGCGATTATACAATGGAAATGTAATAGTGTCATGATGTACAGCACAGAAACAGACCAACTCATCCATGCCGACCAGATATCCCAACCTAATCTAGTCCCATTTGCCAGCACCTGGCCCATATCCATCCAAACCTTTCCTATTCATATACCCATCCAGATGCCTTTTAAATGTTGCAATTGTACCAACCTCCACCACTTCCTCTAGCAGCTCATTCCACACACACACCACCCGCTGTGTGAAAATGTTGCCCATTAAGTCTCTTTTATATCTTTCCCCTCTCACCCTAAACCTGTGCCCTCTAGTTCTGGACTCCCCGACCCCAGGGAAAAAGACTTTGTCTGTTTGTCCTATGCTTGCCCTTCATGATTTTAAAAACCTCTATAAGGTCACCCCTCAGCCTCCGGTGCTCCAGGGAAAACAGCCCCAGCGTATTCAATCTCTCCCTATAGCTCAAACCCTTCAACCCTGGCAACTTCCTTGTAAATCTTTGCTGAACCTTTTCAAGTTTCACAACATCCTTCCGATAGGAAGGAGCCCAGAATTGCACACAATACAATCATGTGAAGTTGCTATCTGAAAGGTGGACTTACGATGATGGGTATTTGTCAGTCGGAGTTTCTATCAGTTATTTTGAAAATACCCCTTTTTAATAACTTACGCACATGATCTTGTGTTAATTTTAACACTATGGTGTCTAGGAAATCAATGCTTTCCTTGCGTTGCGGCATTAAATTTAATGGACACTTGATAATTATCAAGAATATTAATTAATACTTCAAATTCTGTTTCAACATGAGTCCAAATACTCATATGTTAACACAATGCTAAAGTACAAGCAATGTTACTATGTGATTGCACCATCTGTTCAAAGAGTTAGTGAGAATAAGAAAGCAACCCCTGAAAGTCAAAAATTAGCCTCTGAAAAAGTCACAAATTAACCCTTGAGAAAATCTGAAGACGGCCTGTCAAAACAAATTATGCCCTGAGCTCTTTTCTAGTATTGGAAAATAAAGGATCATTTTTAGATTTTGAAGCCATTTGCCTCTTAACAAAATTTTCTTTTCTATTTTTGCCACTATTGCTGACTTCAATCATGTAGCAGTAATTTGAAAACTAGTTTTCTAACAAATTAATAATGTGAGTAGTATTGATTACAGACATCAGTACTAATTTCTTCTTGTATTTCGAGACCTACAAATTTTCTGAAATGGCATGTGTCAAAATGACTTAATGTTTTAGGTGCACACATAAAGTTTGGTTTATTCAAAGTTTGCAGTTCAAATCTTTAAGACAGCTCTTGACAACATTGACATTAAAATTTCAGAACATTGCAGAAACAACAATATTAATCTTGTATTTTATGCCATGCTAACAGCATGGAGAGAGAAAACGTTTCCCATCTCACTTATGTTCCTTAGCATTTGAATTTTCCACTCTGGGATAAAGACACCGGCTATTCACCCTATCCATGCCTCTCATAATTTTATATACTTGTATCAAGTCACCCTTAGCCTTCAATGCTTCAAAATAATACACATTCATCCAACCTTTCCTTATTCAACCGCCAATTCAGGCAACATCCTGGTAAACGTCTTTCGCACTGTCTCCACATTCTCCACATCCTTCCTATAGTGTGATGACCAGAACTACACATAACACTACAAATGTGACCTAAATAAAGTCTTAAACTGCTGCAACCTGATTTGCCAACTTTTATACTCAGTATCCCGACCGATGAAAGCAAGTATGCCGTTTGCCTTCTTTGCTACCTTATCCACTGTATTAAAACTTTAAACAATCTATGGACTTCCATGCAAGATCCCTCTGTATATTAGTGCTCCTAAGACTCTAGACTATATATTTTCCTCTTGCATTTGACTTCCCAAAATGCATCACCTCACATTTGTCTGGACTACTACAGAGATCCCAGTAGATTAGGTTAGATTAGATTACATTACATTACAGTGTGGAAACAGGCCCTTCGGCCCAACAAGTCCACACCGACCCGCCGAAGCGCAAACCATCCATACCTGCCGCCCACAAACTTATCTTGTGGGACATCACTGGTCACAGACCTCCAGTCAGAAAAATGCCCTTCTACAAGTACCTTCTAGCTTCAATGACCAAATCAATTTTGTGTCAACTCACCTTGGATCCCATGTGACTTAATCTTCTGTGCCAGTCTGCCAAGAGGGACCTTGTCAAATGTTTTAGTGAAGTCTATGTAGATGACATCCACATCTCTATCTCATGAATCATCTTCATTACGTCATCAAAAAACTCAATCAAATTTATGAGACAAAATGTCTTCTGCATAAAGCCATGCTAACTATCCCTAATAAATCTATTTTTCTCCAAAATAGCATAAATTCTGTCTAAGAGTCTTGTGGCGGCACGGTGGCTCAGTGGTTAGCACTGCTGCCTCACAGCACCAGGGTCCTCGGTTATATTCCAGCCTTGGACAACTGTCTGTGTGGAGTTTGCACATTCTCCCTGTGTCTGCGTGGGTTTCCTCCGGGTGCTCCGGTTTCCTCCCACAGTCCAAAGATGTGCAGGTCAGGTGAATTGGCCATGCTAAATTGCCAGTAGTGTTAGATACATCAGTAAGAGAGAAATGGGTCTGGATGGGTACTCTTCAGAGGGTCGGTGTGGACTGGTTGGGCCGAAGGGCCTGTTTCCACACTGTAGGGAATCTAATCTAATCTAATCTTCTCCAATAATTTCCCTAATGCTATTGTAAAGCTCACCAGTCTGTATTTGCTAGATATCCATATTGTCCTTCTTAAACCAGTCTTCTGGAACCTCACCTGTAGCTAAAGAGGATACAAAGAGAGGATACAAATATCTTGGTCAAGGCCCAGCAATCTCCTCCCTTGCCTTCTTCAGTATTTGGATAAATACCATCAGGTCCTGAGGGCTTACTGACCTTAATGTTTTTCAAGACACCCAACACACCCTCCTTCTAGGATAGCGACATACACCTCTGAAATCTTACCATCACCCATGTCCCTCTCCTGCTGAATACTGATGCAAAATACTCATTAAGGTCTTCACCCACTTTCTCTGGCTTAATGCATAAATTCCCTCCTTTGTCCTTCATTGGACCTACCCTTTCTCTAGCTACCCTCTTGCTCCATGTATAAGGTGCCTTGGGATTCTCCTTAATCCTACTTGCCAAGGACATTTCATGGCCCCTTCTCGCCCTCCAAATTTCTTGTTTAAGTTCTTTTCTACTTCCTCTGTACTCCTCAAGGGCATTGTTTGATTTCAGTTCCCTAAACCTTACACATGGTTCCTTTTTTTTTGACTAACTTCAAAATATCTCATGTCATCCCAGGTTCCCAAGTTTTGCCATCCTTATCTTTTATTATCACAGTGGGCGGCACGGTGGCACAGTGGTTAGCACTGCTGCCTCACAGCGCCTGAGACCCGGGTTCAATTCCCGCCTCAGGCGACTGACTGTGTGGAGTTTGCACGTTCTCCCCGTGTCTGCGTGGGTTTCCTCCGGGTGCTCCGGTTTCCTCCCACAGTCCAAAGATGTGCAGGGTCAGGTGAATTGGCCATGCTAAATTGCCCCTAGTGTTAGGTAAGGGGTAAATGTAGGGGTATGGGTGGGTTTCGCTTTGGCGGGTCGGTGTGGACTTGTTGGGCCGAAGGGCCTGTTTCCACACTGTAATGTAATCTAATCTAATCTAATATGTTGGTCCTGAACTCTGATCAATTGGCCTTTAAAAAACTCTGTCATGTCAGATGTGGATTTGCTCTCAAATAGCCACTCCAACCTAATTTCTCCAGTTTCTGCTTAATACTGTTGTAATTAACCTTTCCCCGATTTAATACTTTCACTCAGGGGCCAGTTTTGTCCTTATCCATAACTATTTAAAAACTTACAGAATTGTGATCACTGTTCTTAAAATGCTTTCCTATTGATGCTTCAATTACCTAATCAAACTCCCCCCTACAAAGTTTAGTATGGTCCCCTACCCTCATTAGACTCTATGTGTTGTTTCAAGAAACCCTTCTGCATGCACCAAACAAATTCTGCCCTATCTCAACTCCTGCCACTTAAGGAGTTCTGGTCAATATTGGGGAAGTTAAAATCACCCATTACAACAACCTTGTTTGTTTTTTGCTTCTTTCTGTGATCTGCTTACATATCTGTTCCTCTATCTTCTGGTGGATATTGGGAGGCCTTTAGTATAACCTTTCAGAGTGATTGCACCTTTCTTATTCCTGAATTCTATCCATTAGGCCTCACTGGATGAGCCGTCCAACATGTCCTCTCTTAGTACAGCTATGATATTCTCCTTAATCAGTAATGCAACTCCTCATCCCTTTTACACCCCTCTTCATCTCGCTTGAAACACCTATACCCTGGAATGTTGAGCTGCCCAGTCCTGCCCTTCTCTCAACCAAGTTTCAGAAATGGCTACAACTTCGTAGTCCCATGTACTTATCTAGGCACTAATCTCATTTGCTTTACCTGTTTTAGTCCTTGCATTAAAATAAACCTCCAGTCCCCACTGTATTTGTTAAACTGGTTCCGTCCTTTCTATTAGACTTACTTGACTTAACAGGAGAAAGTAAGGACTGCAGATGCTGGAGATCAGAGCTGAAAATGTGTTGCTGGAAAAGCGCAGCAGGTCAGGCAGCATCCAGGGAACAGGAGAATCGACGTTTCGGGCATAAGCCCTTCTTCAGGAATGAGGAAAGTTTGTCCAGCACTCCACACACATCATCTATTGCATCCTCTGCACCCGATGTGGCCTCC
>NC_057711.1:90922211-90934562 GCF_004010195.1 Chiloscyllium plagiosum
CCTTCCTAACCTGCAATCTTCTTCCTGACCTCTCCGCCCCCACCCCAGTCTGACCTATCACCCTCACCTTGACCTCTTTCCACCTATCGCATTTCCAACGCCCCTCCCCCAAGTCCCTCCTCCCTACATTTTATCTTAGCCTGCTGGACAAACTTTCCTCATTCCTGAAGAAGGGCTTATGCCCGAAACGTCGATTCTCCTGTTCCCTGGATGCTGCCTGACCTGCTGCGCTTTTCCAGCAACACATTTTCAGCTTACTTGACTTAACATCGACTTTCTCCTCAATCACTTCGCATGCTGACCTACATATCTGCAGCTACAGGTCTGACTGCTGGTCCTTTGGAGAACACCAGCTAGAAGTAAAACAAAGAACTGCAGATGCCAGAAATTGCTGGAGAAACTGAGCACGTATGGTAGAGTTAACATTTTGAATCCAGTGACCCTCCTTGAACAAGATTAGAATAGAAATTCTGTTAGAGAAAGGAGCAGAACTTCTTCAAATTTGACATACTTGGATGAGATGTAGCAGTGAGTTAACCATTAAAATAAAGCAAAGAACTGTGGATGCTAGAACGGGTCACTGGGACTTGAAACATTTACTCCGCTTTCTCTCCATGATCTGCTGAGTTTCTCCAGAATTTCTGTTTTGTTTCAGGTTTCCAGCTTCTGCAGTTGTATAGTTTATTTTAGTATTGAACTCACTGCTACATCTCTTCCAGGTGTACCCACCTTGAAGAAATTCTGCTCCTCTGATGGGATTTCTATTCTAATTTTTCTTGTTCAAGAAGGGTCTCTGGATTAAAAACATTAAACCTGTTACAAGTTTCTGATCCTAAAAGAAAGGCAATGTAACATTTATCTGCTTGTTATTTTATTCAATCAGACTCTTTGATCTGAAAACTGGTGTCCCATAAATGTTACTACATAACGTTCAAGCAAAATGTGTATAGATTTCACACAATATTTTAAAAATTCCATTAAAAGGCATTATTATGACATATGTATGATTATGATAGACCAAAGTTATTGTTTTCTTTTCATGGTACAAGTAATAAGTCTCAAAAATGATTTTGTTTATCGCCTAATCACAAAATAACTATGTAGATACATTTGAAGGTACTGAAAAATGATTTAAAATATCAAGATATTTACACAAGCTTAATCTTCTATACTGTCATTCAAACAGCACCCTTGATGTCAGGAATAAATCAATTCTTCACTGCCACTGATTCAGTTACCATGGTGAATAATAATGATGAGTGAGCAGCCTTGGTGTGTTATCTTCAGTGCAGATTGAAGTAGTTAGACTGAATGTCATGAGTGACATGATGCACTTGAGGAAGAGTGCCAAATGTCAGTTCATTACATGAATATTTCCTTAACCAGAGTCTGTTCAAAGTGACCACTAATCAAACATCCTTTCAGTACTAACAAAATAGCATGGTACATTTTGGGGCCGTCTCTACCTTCTCACTTAGTCCAGAATGCCTTGGAAATCTAGCTAAACAAAGTTTTTTTTCATTAAAGCATTTATTAATGTTCCCCTTGCCCATATGCAATCTGTTCATCTCTTGTGTCATTCTCAGCTAAAAGAAAAAAAAAGTCATGTCTTCGATTAGATCTGTTTTTGCACTTTAAGAATGGCAAACATGGACACTTACAAACCAAGACCTTTGTGAGATACAGCAATGATTTAACAAGACTCAAAGGTGGTTGGTTTCATTGAAAAGATATAGTGCCTCGCAGTGTCAAAGTTTAGCTCACATACCAATAGACATCTTCTTACTCTATGATTCTTTGGACCAAATGTCTCCATTCCAAGACCTCTGTCTTTGTGACTTGTTAGTCTATTAAATAATTGACTTAATAGATCTATGTAACTATCAATTTTAAAATGTACTTTCTTATTCCATTGCAATGTATACCAGTACTGTTTTGTTGATAATGATCTGTATTTAGATAGTGCCTTTAAAAGAGAAAAACATCCTGAGGCACATTATACGAATGTTTACAGGAATGGGTGGTGAGGAGTGGGAGGTATGTTTGGGTCTGGGTGGGGAGATGAGTGCTACTCCAGCAGCAAGGCAAAGTTGTTGGATACGAGAATGGAAGGCTTTGGATGTGGTGGTGTGGTAAAGGAGGTTCAGATGTGGAGCCAAAATGAGGTGGATATGATCCTAACAACTCGGCTCCTTTGTCCTGGATGGTGTCAACCTTATTGGTGGTGGTGGAGCTGTCCAACTGAACGAGGAGTATTCTATCACACTTGACTTATGGTTGACAGACTGTGGGAAGTCAGAATGGGAGTTAGTTGCTGTAGGATTCCTAGCCTCTGACCAGCTCATGCATTTATATGGATAGCTCAGTTCAGCTTCTGGTCAATGGTAACCCCCAGAATATTGATAGTGGGTGACTCAGTGATGGCAATTTCATTAAATGTCAAGGGGAGATGGGTAGGTTCTCTCATGTTGGCGATGGTCATTGCCTTGCATGATGTTATCGACAGTTGTCAACTCAGTCATGAATATTATGCTGCATGTGATCTTTTAGTATCTGAGGAGTCATGAATGGTGTGAGCATTGTGGAATCATCAGCTAACACCCCCATTTCTGACCTGATGATATGGCTGAAGATATTTATGCCTAGCACACTATCATCCACTTGGGAAATCTGGCTGACGTTTCCCAAATTATTATTTCTAACAGTTTTCTTATCACTGAGGTAAAACCTTTAGTCATTAGGCTTAACCTTAGCTTTTTTTAAAAAAAGATAGAGCTTATAGGAAGTCCCCAAGTAATGAATGAATTCCATTTTTTCCGTTGTTTGTAAGCCTAATTTGTGTGTAAGTCGGAACAGATACGGGCTGATTAGTCCGCCTGTGGGTTAGGATGAAACATTGTGCGGAGCTCGGATTTTTAAAAATAATTTTACAAATGAGAAGCTGGAGGTCGGTTCATAAGTACATTCGTAAGTCAGGTGTTTGTAACCCGCGGACTTCCTGTACTCTTTATGTTATTGTAGCAACAGCTTATGTTTTCCATGTTCTTAGAATGCATTATTGCCTTATTATTTTGGGAAAAATTGGAGCTTCTCAACAAAGTGTAGTTGTTAACCATTTCAGTGTATCATCAATTTGTTTGTGTCTATCTATATCTTATAATTAAAATGTTACATACATTACTGCAACATGCACTGTCAGCAACTAATTCATTTCCTATTCTATTCCTAATCCATATCAATTATTGCATTTTTCATATCTGTAATGCTTTCATAATTTATTCTTAAGAGGACTTTCCAATTAATTTGCCGGGCCATCACATTATAGTACAATAGAATCGCTTTGAGTCTGTAAGCAGTTGCAGAGTATAGCCAATGACTGACACTCAAGACTGTCGGTTGAATTTTCTCATTTCTTTGGCTACATGTCATTTTTGGGGATTTTCCATGGAGGGTTTTTTCCCACATAATCTTCTGTTGCTTATGTCATTAATTACACATTCAGGATTGACGGCACACTTCTTGTACAATCATGCAGCAACAGAAAGGGAAGTGCTCGCCACTGTTGGGATCTTCTGGCATTGTGGGCATTGTATTAAACTTCAGGTATGCACCACTTACAAATGCTTCAAATCTGGAACTCTCTAAAAATTCTGCTCCTCAATTGTTTTTATAGAAGATAAGGCCAAGAATGGGAAGTTGGCATCCGGTCCTCCAATATGGAGCTGGACATCCTGGTGGACAGGTTGCTGGAGAGAACAGTAATTTCATTGTGAAAAATGGCCACGGCACAAAATACTGCCAGCCTGGATGGCGATAGTCAGCAGGGTCATAGCAGTGACTTGGGTGAGAACAAATGACTAGAAACATAGATTATAGATCTGTGCTCTATAAAGCTAGATGCTAATATTTCTCTCTGCTATTTCATGCTCACTCTAACTCTGCCACTGATCATACTTTCCACTGAGGACATCCATTATTGCATGCATCATCTTCACTCAATATATCTCAGGCAACTCATCCTCCCAAACTACTAAATCTTTCTGCCCTTTGTGCTTCCTCCTCACTCAATGGGGACCCCTCACCATCTTACGTGCCCCTGTATACCACCAACAGCACTTCCAACTACTTCAAGCTACTTGATTTCTCCTTTTACTTCATTGCAGGGTAAAATGTCACACAATAGACTAGAGAGGGTGGCAGGGTGGGAACCATTCATGTCCTCACCTCACATAAGGAGAAAATCCTCAAACTGGCTGGAGAGGATTGAGATCATTGATGTGGGGACTTCTACATCCAGGCAACCAAGTAGTTTAATTGCACTGTACTGTACTACACTGCTCTGCCATAACCACCACTGTGAACACATTTGTAACATGCTGCATCTTCTATTCATCATCTCACAATCAATATCTCATCTGCAGGCACAGTGACACCCACACAGCCTCCACCTCATCACCACATAGGCTTCTCTTACACATCTGAGAAAGAAGCCATGATCCTTCATGGAATGCACCAGCAAGACCTTCTCCTGCATCCTCTACAAGCTCAGGCACTTCAACCTCGGTGGACACTCTTTCTAGATTACACTTGATATGATTTAATTTGATTTATTGTAGTCATATGTACCTAAGTACAATGAAAATATTTGTTTTGTGAGCATTACAGGCAGATCATAGTAAACAACGACATAGAGATCATAGGGTGCTTTGACAAAAGGAAAGTTGACCGGGATGCCAACTTCCCATCGCAGCCACACCCAATGGCTTAACCACTTGGCCATTGCAGCCACACCCAATGGCTTAACCACTCGGCCATTGCAGCCACACCAAATGGCTTAACCACTCAGCCATTGCAGCCACACCAAACGCCTTAACCACTCGGCCATTGCAGCCACACCCAATGGCTTAACCACTCGGCCATTGCAGCCACACCAAATGGCTTAACCACTCGGCCATTGCAGCCACACCAAACGCCTTAACCACTCGGCCATTGCAGCCACACCAAATGGCTTAACCACTCGGCCATCGCAGCCACACCAAACGCCTTAACCACTCGGCCATCACAGCCACACCCAATGGCTTAACTGCTCAGCCATCGCAGGCACACTCAATGCCATAACCACTCGGCCATCGCAGCCACACCAAACGGCTTAACCACTCGGCCATCACAGCCACACCCAAAGGCTTAACCACTCTACCATCACAGCCACACCCAACGATTTAACCACTCTACCATCGCAGCCACACCAAACGGTTTAACCACTCGGCCACCGCAGCCACACCAAATGGCTTAACCACTTTACCATTGCAACCACACCCAATGCCTTAACCACTCTACCATCGCAACCACACTGAGGTTTTGCCAATGTCAGCACCCCTGAATAGAGAGTGGAGACAGTCATTGCCATAGATGTTGTGAATTGATGTTTAGGTGGAATCCTGGAGAATCAGGATACACATGTAGTCACTCTGACTTTTAAGTCTGTAATTAATGCCATTTATTAATTTTTTTTTTATTAAACAAATTACAAAAACAGTTTACAACAAACAGTTACATTTACAGCTGCATACAAGAGACAGCAATTTTACAAGGGAGAGGAGCAGCAAAGCCAGGCCCCAAACCCTACCATTCAAACAGTTTACAGGGACATGAGGACAAACCTCAAATATTAATGCCATTTAATCAGTGCTTAAGTGAACTGCATACAAACGATTTGAGTTTAGCTAGTAATGAAATGCAAATACGTAGAAATAAAGTCTTCACCCCTTACTAGCGAGATTCACAATAAGCTGTTGAAACTTCAGGGAGAATCAGACTATCTTTCGTGATGTATAGAATAAGAGTTTCTCAATCTGATCATTTTCTTCCAAGTTTCTTGTGATTGCCCACACTGTTCAAGGTTTGATGAAATTCTGCCCTACGTGACTGAATTGTTTCTACAAATGTAAATAATCTATTATTTTATTAATTAACAATTTTTACGCTGACATTTAGCTTCACTTTAAAAATATTATTGCATCAATTACTTGTTAAATCCAGTGTTCAGAAAACTGTACCTATAGTATTTTTGAGCCCTTTAGGTGGCACTGTGATAGACGGTTTCAATGTTATTGTGTGTGACCCACAATTGCTGCTACTTTAAAGTTAGAATAAAACCACAGATTTCCAAAAATCAACCAAAATGTTTTGTGATTATTATTTTTGCCATCTTTCTTTCCATTATCAAAAATGTATTTAGAATAAAGATCAAACGCAATGGAAAATTAAGAAGGAGTATTTCATTTGACAAAATTTAAAATTTTAATTGTTGTACACGAAGACTGCAACTCTTTAAAAAGTTTTGTTTTGCACTTAATGGCTTTGAAGTTATAAATTTAATGAGGCTGGGTTTTGCACCTTTCTGACATCAGGAGTTTTCAGATACGACCAATTTATTCCAAGATCCTGCTGGAGAAATAGCCTAATAGACCTTCCTTTGACTTGAAAGATGCACTGAAGTGTCCAATCTCCCAATGGCAAACACATGAAAAACATTTAATTATCGATAGAATGGTACTACTCATCATACATATTTACCTTTCCATGTACCCTTGTGTGGGTGGCACGGTGGCACAGTGGTTAGCAGTGCTGCCTCAAAGCGCCAGAGACCTGGGTTCAATTCCCGCCTCAGGCGACTGACTGTGTGGAGTTTGCACGTTCTCCCCGTGTCTGCGTGGGTTTGCTCCGGTTTCCTCCCACAGTCCAAAGATGTGCAGGTCAGGTGAATTGGCCATGCTAAATTGCCCGTAGTGTTAGGTAAGGGGTAAATGTAGGGGTATGGGTGGGTTGCGCTTCGGTGGGGCGGTGTGGACTTGTTGGGCCAAAGGGCCTGCTTCCACACTGTAAGTAATCTAATGTCATACCTTGTTTAAATATGCAGTTTAACACTAAAAGAGGACACTTATATTGACTAACAATAAGGGCATGCATGAAGATTGGGAGAGTTTCGAAACTAGCAAAGAATGGCAAAAGAGTTGGTAAAAAGGGAGAAAATGGGATGATAGTCTAAACAAGAAAGGAATATAAAAATAGATTGCATGCATGTTAAATGAAGAGAGTGGCAAATATATAGATGTGGTTTCTTCAGAGGATAACACAGAAGAAATTACAGTTGAGTGTATGGAAAAGCACAGCGGATCAGGCAGCATCCGAGGAGCAGGAGAATCAACGTTTCAGGCAAAAGCCCTTCTTCAGGAATGAGGATGTGAGCCGAGGGGGTGGTGAGATAAATGGGAGGGGGTGGAGCTGGGGGGAAGGTAGCTAAGAGTGCGATAGATAGATGGAATTGGGGGTAATGGTGATAGGTTGGAGGGGAGGGTGGAGCGTGTTGATGGAAAGGAGGATGGGAGTAGAGTGATGCTGGAAAAGCACATCAGTTCAGGCAGCATCCTAGGAGCAGGAAAATCGACGTTTCGGGCAAAAGCCCTTCATCAGGAATACCTGGGGAAGGAGGATAGACAGGTCATGAAGGCGGTGCTGAGTTGGAAGATTAGAACTGGGATAAGGTGGGAGGAGGGGAAATGAGGAAACTGGTGAAATCCACATTGATGTCGTGGAGTTGTAAGATCCTGAGGTGGAAGATAAGGTGTTTTTGCTCCAGGCTTCAGGTGGTTAGGGAGTGGTGATGAAGGAGGCCCAGGACCTGCATGTCCTTTGGTGGAGTGGGAGGGGGAGTTGAAATGTTCAGCTACAGGGCGGTGGGGTTTGTTAGTGCGAGTATCCCGGAGATGTTTTCTGAAGCATTGTGCAAGTAGGTGTCCTGTGTCCCCAATGTAGAGGAGACCACATCGGGAGCAACAGATACAATAAATCACATAAATTACATGACAGAAGAAATTATTTTGGGGAATTAGAAAATTGCAGATGTTAAGCAGATACTTTGTATCAGTTTTGACATGGGCATCTTCAAAGACTTTGTAACAGACTAAAAATAATGGGAAACTAAGGGCAAATGCCTCAAGGTGCCAGGAACCCATGTTTGATTCAAGCCTTGGACGACTATCTGTGTGGAGTTTACACATGGAGTCTCCCAATGTTTGCATGGTTTCCTCTGGTTGCTCCGGTTTCCTCTGGTTCCTCCAGTTTCCTCCCACAGTCCAAAGATGCGCAGGTTAGGTAAATTGGCCATGCCAAAAATTGCCCAGTAACATACAAAGATGTGTAAATTAGGTGGGTTAGCCATCGTAAAATAACCCATACAAGGTTATGGGGATAGGGTAGGGGGTGCATCTATGTGAGATGCTCTTTGGCGTGTCGGTGATGGCTCGATAGGTCAAATATCTTCTTCCTAAACTATAGGGATTCTATGATTCAATGAAAAGTAGACTCCAAGGCAAGAGTGTAAAGGATAAAATTAGGTGGGTTAGCCATCGTAAAATAACCCATACAAGGTTATGGGGATAGGGTAGGGGGTGCATCTATGTGAGATGCTCTTTGGCGTGTCGGGTATGGCTCGATAGGTCAAATATCTTCTTCCTAAACTATAGGGATTCTATGATTCAATGAAATGTGAGGGCATAAAATAATTTCATTATTCATTCGAGTGGGCTTGGATCGGCGCAACATCGAGGGCCCAAGGGCCTGTACTGCGCTGTATTCTTCTATGTTCTATGTTCTATGTTCTATGAAATGTGAGGGCATAAAATAATTTCATTATTCATTCGAGGGATGCAGGCATCACTTAATGTTAATAATTACTGGAGAAATTAACGGCGCTAAAAACTGATAAATGCACAGGATTTGATGGCCTTTATCCTAGAGTTCTAAAAGAGTAATTGTATCAGTTTTTATCTTCCAATTCTCCCTGGATTCTGAAGTAGCCCCAGTAGATGGCAAACAGCAGATGTAACTATTCAACTTAACTACTACTCAAGAAATGAAAGAGGGAGAAAACAGGAATTATAGCTCACTTGAGATTAGCTGTCAGGAACTTGCAAGAATCTATTACTAATGAAGGGATAAAAGGGAGTTTAAAACATCAATAATATGTGACAATACTATGGCTTTAAGTGGTCTATTTTGTCTTTTTTTTGTAAAGAATGGTTTTAAGACAAAGCTGCCAAGATGTATTTGAAAACTTGTAAAGTAAACAGCTTGTGAAACTTTGAGTTTTTCTTTTAAGTTGGAACAACAGAGGCAGCCTGAGTGGGTGTGATCAAGCTCTCATAGAACCTGAACTTTGCTTAGGTCTTGAAGAAGTGGAAGCAACTTTTTTTTCTCCTCTCTCGTTTACAGCTAAAAGCTGGGAGTTCTCTTCCTACTGCAGGAGTTGCAGGTAATTTGTTTTCGGAGTCAAAAAGTGTGGTGCTGGAAAAGCACAGCAAATAAGGCAGCATCCGAGGAGCAGGGGAGTCGATGTTTTGGGCATAAGCCTTTCATCAGGAATGTGGAAGGGGGAAGGGATGCTGAGAGATAAATAGGAGGGTGGGATTGGGGGTGGGGGAAAGGTAGTTGGGAAGGTGATATGTCAATGCAGATAGAGGGTTATAGTGATAGGTCAAAAGGGTGGGTGGAATGGATAGGTGGGAACGAAGATGGACAGGTAGAACAACTCAAGAGGGTAGTGCCGAGTTGGAGGATTGGATCTGGGGATGAGGTGGGGGGAGGGGAGATGAGGAAACTGATGAAGTCGATGTTAATGTCATGTGGTTGAAGGATCCCAAGACGGAAGAAGAGGCGTTCTTCCTCTGGGTGTCAGGTGGCTTAGATTTTGCAGTGGGTAAGGCGAGGGCTGCATGTCCTTGGTGGAGCTGGAGGGGGAGTTGAATTATTTGGCCACAGGGGGATGGCATTGTTTGGTGTGTGTATGTTGCAGAGATGTTCCCTAAAATGTTCCGCGAGTTGGCGTCCTGTCTCCCCAGTGTAGAGGAGATCACATCGAGAGCAACGGACACAGTAGATGAGGTGTTTAATTGTGCAGGAAAATCTCTGCCTAATGTAGCAGGATCCTTTAGGGCCTTGGATGGAGGTGAGGTGGAGGTGCAGGCACAGGTTTCACACCTCTTGCGGCGGCAAGGGAAGGTCATGGGGGTGGACGATGAGTTGCTGGGAGGCGTTGACCTGACAAGGAAGTTGCGGAGGGAATGGTCTCTGTGAATACAGATGGGGGAGAGAAATATATCTCTGGTAGTGGGGTCTGATTGTAAGTGGTGGAAATGGCAAAGGATAATGCGCTGTATACAGAGATTAATGGGGTGAAAGGTGAGTACCAGGGGGTTCTAATCTTGTTGCAGTTGGAAGGGTGGAGTTCAAGGGTGGAGGTTCAGGAAATAGAGGAGATGCACTATAGGGCATTGTTGATCATGTAGGTGAGGAAATTGTGGTCCTTGAAATAGGAGGGATGACCTGGAGTGGAATTGTTCCTCCTGGGAGCAGATTTGACAGAGGGGGAGGCGGAGGCGGAGGAATTGGCAGTAAAGGATAGCGTTTTTATGGGGGTGGAAGGAGCTTTCGTCCGAGTAGCTGTGGGAGTCATTGGGTTTGAAGAAGATGTGTGTGATGAATTGGTCGCCTGAGATAGAGACAGAGAGGCCCAGGAAGGGAAGGGAGGTGTCCGAGATGGTCTAGGTGAACTTGACGTCAGGGTGGAAGTTGGCTGTGAAGTTGATGAACTGTTTAACCTCCTTATGGGAGCTTGAGGTGTTACATTGTTACAGTCATCAATGTAGCAGAGGAAAAGTACCAGTAAAGCTGCAGAAGGTGGACTGTTCCACGTAACTAATGAAAAGGCAGGGATAGCTGGGACCCATGTGGATGTCCATGGCTACTCCTTTGGTCTGAAGGAAGTGGGAGGATTTGAAAGAAGTTGTTGAAGGTGAGGACCAGTTCTGCCAATCAGATGAGTATGTCAGTGGAGGGGTACTGGTTGGTCGGCAGGAAAGGAAGAAATGGAGGCCTTCATCATGGCAGGTAGACTGGATGTCCAGGGTGAAGATGAAGCACTGGGAGCCGGGGAAACGAAAGTCACAAAGGAGCTGGAAGGTGTGGGTAGTGTCTGAAATGTATGTGGTGAGTTCCTGGACCAAGGGGAACTGGATGGTGTCACGATATGAAGAGATACGTTCGGTGCGCCTGGAGCAGGCAGAGATGATGGGTCAATTGGGGCAATGAGGTTTGTGAATTTTGGCTTAGAGGTGGAACCAGGTGGAACGGAGTTCCAAGATTACGAGGTTGGAGGCCATGGATGGGAGATCCCCTGAGGTGATGAGATCGTAATGGTCTGAGAGGTGGTGGTTTGGTGATGGGAGGTAAGGTTGTGGTTGATGGGGCAGTAGGTGGATGTGTTCATGATTTGCTGCCTGACTTCAGTAGTTTAGATTAGATTAGATTAGATTACTTACAGTGTGGAAACAGGCCCTTCGGCCCAACTAGTCCACACCGACGCGCCGAAGTGCAACCCACCCATATCCCTACATTTACCCCTTACCTAACACTACGGGCAATTTAGCATGGCCAATTCACCTGACCTGCATATCTTTGGACTGTGGGAGGAAACCGGAGCACCTGGACGAAACCCACGCAAACACAGATAGAACGTGCAAACTCCACACAGTCAGTCGCCTGAGGCGGGAATTGAACCCGGGTCTCTGGCGCTGTGAGGCAGCAGTGCTAACCACTGTGCCAACGTGCCGCCCACTTTGTGTAGAGGTCAGTATCACTGTGTTCCACTCGTCTGCTGTTTTAATGGTCAGGTTAGGGTTGGAGCAGAGGGAGTGGAGGACTGTGCTTTATAAGGGTAAGATGTAAGTGGGTGAGAGGGGTGGACAAGTTGAGGGGGTCAATGTCATGGCAGCAGTTGGAGATAAAGAGGTCAAGGGTAGGTAACAGACCAGGATGGAGGTGTCCAAGTGGTTGGAGTACGTTGGCGGTGGGAGAAGGTGTGTGAGAGTCCCGATGGAAAAAGATGAAGTTTAATGAGTAAAAATGTGAGGTGATTCAATTTGGTAGGAGCAACAGGAATAAAGAGTACTGGGCTAATGGTAAAATTCTTGCAAGTGTAGATGAGCAGAGAGATCTCGGTGTCCATGTACGAAGATCCCTTTGGTAGACATGATTTGGAGATGCCGGTGTTGGACTGGGGTGTACAAAGTTAAAAATCACACAACACCAACAGGTTTAATTGGAACCACACTAGGTTTCGGAGCGACGCTCCTTCATCAGGTGATTGTGGAGGGCTCAATCGTAACACAGAATTTATAGCAAAATTTGCAGTGTGATGTAACTGAAATTATACATTGAAAAATTGATTGTCTGTTAAACCTTTCCTCTGTTAGAATACAGTGATAGTTTCATTTCTTTCATGTGTAAATCACA
>NC_057711.1:90935403-90992708 GCF_004010195.1 Chiloscyllium plagiosum
GTCATTACGGTTCCTTGCTGTGGCACGTCGGAACTGGCGGTTGATGAGTTGAGCATCGTACCCCGTTCTTGTGAGGGCATCCTTGAGTACTTCCAGGTGTCCGTCATCTTCCTCCTCATCTGAGCAGATCCGGTGTATGCGTAGGGCTTGTCCATAGGGAATGGCTGTTTTAATATGTTTTGGGTGGAAGCATTATGAGGTTGTCTGTGGGTTTGTGGTAGAGTGTGGTGCTGAGGTTTCCATCCTTGATGGAGACGCTCGTGTCCAAGAATGAGACAGACCCTTTGGTAGAGTGATTGAGTTTCAGAGCCACGAGGTCATGTTGCAGCTGTACAAAACTCTGGTGCGTCCGCACTTGGAGTATTGTGTACAGTTTTGGTCACCACATTATAGGAAGGATGTGGAAGCTTTGGAAAGGGTTCAGAGGAGATTTATTAGGATGTTGCCTGGATTGGAGGGAAGGTCTTATAAGTAAAGGCTGAAGGAATTGAGGCTGTTTTCATTTGAGATATGAAGATTGAGAGGTGACTTAATTGAGACACATAAGATAATCAGAGGGTTAGATCGTGTGGACAGTGAGAGCCTTTTTCCTCGGATGGTGATGGCTAGCATGAGGGGACATAGCTATAAATCGAGGGGTGATAGATATAGGACAGATGTCAGAGGTAGTTTCTTTACTCAGAGAATGGTAGGGGTTTGGAACGCACTGCCTGCAAGAGTAGTGCACTCGCCAACTTTAAGGGTATTTAAATGGTCATTGGATAGACATATGGATGAAAATGGAATAGCGTAAGATGGGCGTCAGATTGTTTCCAAAGCTTGGGGCAACATCGAGGGCCGAAGGACCTGTAATGCGCTGTAATGTTCTGTGATCTATGTTCTAAGTGCAGAGGTGGTGGAAAAAAGTTCAATGTTGCAACGTATATGGAATTCGTTGACCTGGGAGCATAGCGGGATAAAGGTGAGACCTTTACTGAGGACTGATCATTCATCCTCAGTGAGGGGGCTGTCTGGGGGATTGGTAAAAACCTGGCAGGGCTGTGGGCTGGGACCTGGTGTAGGGCTGGAGTTGGGAGTGGGGACAGAGATTGTCTCTGGAGTGGATGTGGTCATGGGAGGATTGGTGACATCATGTGTGACATGATCTGCAGTAGTCAAAGGGGTGGAAGTAGTGTGTTTGGTGGCATCCCTGGGGCCAGAAGTTATGTTCCATATGGCGTTTGCGGAAGCGGTGTCTTTGGCAGTGGCTATGGAGGTGGCATGGTCAGTGGGGCTAAGGTGAGTGGCATCATCGGAACCAAAGTGGCACATTCGGTGGCAACTGTGGGGGCGGAGGCTGTAGTATGTGTGGGCGCGGTGTGTTCATCGGTGGTGTTCTGGTGAGTGACATCAGTGGGGGTGGAAGTGGCATAGGTGATGGAAGTGATGTGTTGCGCAGTGGTCGTGGAGGTTTCAGCAGCAGAAGTAATGACAGCGTTCACAGAGGCGGTCGTTAAAATGGCAATCGTGGAGGTGGTAGTCTGCTGGCGATCACAGAGGTGGTATGGCCAATGATGGCTATGGTCCATGGGGCAGTGGGGGTGGAAGTGAGGTCATCATTAACAGCAAAAGTGGTGCCTGTAGTGGCTACATGAATAATGGCATCCGAGTGGTTCTGGAGGCCGGGGGAAGTGTCTGGAGTGCTCGAGCAATCCCAAGTTTGAGGGTAGGTGCACAAGATTTTGGCGTACTTACGTTTCTTTATGTCCAATAAACTGGAGAAAAAGTGATTATTGAGTGTGTGGTTCCTTCTCAGGTTGAAGCATAGCATTCCATATGCGTTGTGACATCGAGCGTTTCTTCTGCTGCCTCTGCGCTTATTTTTTTCCATCGGGACTCCCACCCACACTCTGAGGACCGCTTCTCCCACCTCCAACGTACTCCATCAACTTGGACACCCCTGTGCTGGTCTGTTACCCACCCTGGATCTCTTTATCTCCAACTGCCACTGTGACATTGACCGCCTCAACGTGTCTACCTCTCTCACCCAGTCCAACCTCTCACCCACAGCGCAGCCCTCCACTCCCTCCACTCCAACACCCACCTCACCATTGAACCAGCAGACAAGGGGGGGGAGGGGCACAGTGGTAGTTTGGCACACCAAACTCTATACTGCTGAAGCCAGGCACCAACTCACAGACACCTCCTCCTACTGCCCCCTCAACCATGACTCACCTCCCATCATTAAACCAACATTTCCCAGACCATCCACAACCTCATCACCTCAAAGTACCTCCCATCCACAACCTCTATAATCCTGGAACCCCGCACCACCCAGTTCTACCTGTTACCCAAAATTCACAAGCTGACTGCCCCAGTCAACCCAGCATCTTCGCCTGCTCCTGCCCCACCGAACTTATCTCCTCATATCTTGACACTGTTCTGTCCTCCTTGGTCCAGGAACTCTCCACAAACATTTGAACACCACCCATGCCCTCCACCTCCTCCATGATTTCTGTTTCCTCAGCCCTTAATGCCTCATTTTCACCATGGACATCCAGTTCCTATACACGTCCATTCGCCATGGCGAAAGCCTCCAAGCCCTCCATTTCTTCCTCTCCCGCCGACCGAACCAGTACCTCTCCACTGACCCACATATTTGATTGGCGGAACTGGTCTTCAACAGCAACAACTTCTCCTTCAAATCTTCCCACTTCCTTCAGACCCGTATGGGCCCCAGCTATACCTGCCTCTTCATCAGATACATGGAACAGTCCATCTTCCACAGTTACACTGGCACCATCCTCCACCTTTTCTTCTGCTACATTGATGACTGCATCAGCACCACTTTGGGACACACAAGAAAGTTGAACAGTTCATCAACTTCACAAACACTTTCCACCCTGCCCTCAAGTTCACCTGGACCATCTCAACACATCCTTCCCCTTCATGGGCCTCTCCGTCCCCATCTCTAGAGACCGAGTCAACATCTACTTTGAGGAGAAAGTGAGGTCTGCAGATGCTGGAGATCAAAGTTGAAACTTTATTGCTGGAACAGCACAGCAGGCCAGGCAGCACCCAGGGAACAGGAGATTCGACGTTGCGGGCACAGGCCCTTCATCCTGAAGACGGGCCTGCGGCCGAAACTTCGAATCTCCTGATATTCCTGAAGAAGGGCCTGTGCCCGAAACGTCGAATCTCCTGTTCCCTGGATGCTGCCTGACCTGCTGTGCTGTTCCAGCAATAAAGTTTCAACATCTACTTTGATCCCACTGACTCCCACAACTACCTTGACTACTCTTCCTCCCGCCATCCCCTCCTTTAAAAATGTTATTCTTTACTCCCAATTCCTCTGCCTCTGCTGTATCTGTTCCCAGGTGGAGCAATTCCATTCCAGGACATCCCAGATAGCCTCCTATTTCAAGGGCCACAATTTCCTCACCCATGTGATCAACAATGCCCTTCAGCACATCTCCTCCAATCCCCACCCCTCCAACCTCAACACGGATACAACCCTTCCACTCCATTAGTCTCTAGATAGAGTGCATTATCCTCCGCCATGTCCACCATCTGCAATCAAACCCCATCACCAGAGATATATTTCCCTCTCCACCCCCATCTACATTCTGCAGAGACCATTCCCTTCATGACTCCCTCATTAGGTCCACACCCATCATTGACCCACATTCCACTTCTGGAAACTTCCCTTGCCACCATAAGTGGTGTAAATCATGCACCACACCTCCCCCCCCCCCCCCCCCTCACCTCCATTCAAGGCCCAAAGGATCCTTCCACATCAGGCAGAGATATTCCTGCATATCCAAACACCTCATCTACTGTGTCTGTTGCTCTCGATGTGGGAGACAGGATGTCAACTCGTGAAATATTTCAGAGAACATCTCTGCAACACATGCACCAAACAACACCACCCCACCATGACTGACCACTTCAACTCCCCTTCCTACTCCGCCAAGGACATACAAGTCCTGATCCTCCTGTATCGCCAAATCCAAGCCACCCAAAGCCTGGAGGAAGAATGCCTCATCTTTCGCTTTGAGACACACCCCCCCCCCCCCCCAACCACACAGCGTCAATGTCAACTCCACCAGTTTCCTCATCTCCCCTCTCCCCTCCAAATCAACACCGCCCTCTTGAACTGCCTACCTTCTTTCCCATACTATTGGCTCCACGTTCCCATATGACTTATCTTTTAACCTCTACCTGCATCTATGTATCACCTTCCTAGCTACCTTCTCCCCACCCCACTCTTCTATTTATCTCTCAGCCCCCTTACCTCCTCCCCACATTCCTGATGAAGGGCTTATGCCTGAAACTTTGACTCTCCTCCTTCTTTGATGCTGCCTGACCTGCTGTGCTTTTCCAGTACCACACATTTGACTCCAGCATCTGCAATCCTCACTTTCTCTCAATTTGCTTTCTGAATTTACGTTTTACCAAGAGCGTGTTTATGGGACATCACTCTTTTGGAACAATTACTGTTTAGTAGCTAAATAATGTACTATTCTGTTAAGCATTTCAGTAGAGTTATAATTAAGCGAATTCTTCTCTTTATTTTTTTCTTTTTTGCATTTAAACTAGAGTGTATGTATAAATTGTGTTTTGCTTAAGATCAAGTAATTTAATGAAATGAATTGCATCTGGAACACTGGACCTTATATTTACCTTTAAAATAAGAAAATAATTAGAGTTTAGGCTCCCTTCTTAATATATTTTGCTGGGATCTGGCCTGATCCATAACAAATTGGGGGCTTTTTTTGATATCAAAAGCTCTAATTCCAGTTTGGATTTAGGATTATTGGACTGAAACATGGCGAGTATTAATTGATTAGATTAGATTACTTTACAGTGTGGAAACAGGCCCTTCGGCCCAACAAGTCCACACCGACCCGCCGAAGCGCACCTACCCAGACCCATTCCCCTACATTTACCCCTGCACCTAACACTACAGGCAATTTAGCATGGCCAATTCACCTAATCTGCACATTTTTGGAGTGTGGGAGGAAACCGGAGCACCCGGAGGAAACCCGGGCAGAATGTGCAAACTCCACACAGTCAGTCGCCTGAGTCGGGAATTGAACCCGGGTCTCTGGCGCTGTGAGGCAGCAGTGCTAACCACTGTGCCACTGTGCCGTCCCACAACTCTGTTAGTGTCTTTAGCTCGGGTGTTGAATTCGATTGGTTTAAAATAGGGTGTACCTTGCATAATAGGGTGTACCTTATTCGGAATGCTCCTGGCATTGAAATAGACATACTTCAAACCAACATTTTGCTTGCCGGTGCCTTATTGTGACCTTGAAACCATGTCTCTGACCTCACTACGCTCAATCTCCTGTTTACTCAATCTACAATTTTGGTTACCATCCCTCTGCTGAATTAGTTTAAACCCACCCAAGGAACATTAGCAAACTCCTCCCCTCACCCCCCCCCCCCAGGATATTGGTAACCCTCTGGTTCAGTTGAAGACCATCCTGTTTGTAGAGGTCCCACCTATCCCAGAAAGAGCCCCAGTTATCCAGGAATTCAAAACCCTCCCTCCTGCATCATCCATGTAGCCACATGTTCAAATCCTCTCTCTCCCTATTCCTTGTCTCACTAGCCAGTGGCACAGGTAACAAACCAGAGATAACAACTCTGTTTGTCCTCGCACTCAGCTTCTACCCTAGCTTCCTGAATTTCTGCCTTAAGTCGCCATCATTCTTTCTACTTATGTCATTATTGCCTCTGTGGACCATGACTTGGGGCTGCTCCCCCTCCTCCTCAAGGATTCCAAAAATAAAATCAGAGACATCATGAACCCTGACACCTGCTAGGCAACATGTGAGTCTGTCTCATTCTCACAGAACCTCCTATCTGTCCCCCTAACTACGGGAGTCCCCTGTGACTAATGCTCTGCTCATCTCCCCTCTTCCCTTCTGAGCAACATGGACAGACTCTGTGCCAGAGACCTGTGCCCCATTGCTTACCCCTGTTAAGCTGTTCCCCCCCACCTCGCCCTCTCCTCCACCGACAGTATCCAAAATGGTTTACATGTTGTTGAGGGGAACGGCCACAGGGTATCCCTGCACTGTTTGTTAGTTCCTTTTCCGTCTTATGACTGTAACCCATCCACCTTCATCTTTTACCTGAGGTGTGACAACCTCCCTGTAACTCCTCCTAATAACTCCCTCAGTCTTCCAAATGATCTGAAGTTCATCCAGTTCCAGTTCCCTATCACACTTTTCGAGAAGCTGGAGTTGGGTGCACTTCCCGCAGGGACACTAGTGGTGACCCTTACCTCCCACATTCTGCAGGAGGAACATTCAACTGCCCTAACCTCCATTCTCACTATTCTAAATTCCCGAGACTACTGAAAACTTACAAAAAAAAAACTAGTCACCTTACCAATCCGGTGCCGAGAACCTTTTTTTTTGGTTAGAGGAGGAGGACAGGTGGGAGACACTACCCGTGTAGTGTTTCAGGTAAAGCAACCACCCAAATATAAAGCATCACTTACCCAGCAGTCCTGTGTCTGCTCCTGCTCAGTGTGCGCTCAGCCTATACATGAGGTAAGCTTTAATCTATTTTAAATTTTAGGAACATAAAAGGGGCGACATGGTGGCCCAGTGGTTAGCACTGTTGCCTCACAGCGCCAGAGACCTGGGGTTAATTCTCGCCTCGGGCAACTGTCTGTGTGGAGTTTGCACATTCTCCCCGTGTCTGCGTGGGTTTCCTCCGGGTGCTCCGGTTTCCTCCCACAGTCCAAAGATGTGCAGGTCAGGTGAATTGGCCATGCTAAATTGCCCATAGTGTTAGGTGAAGAGGTACATGTAGGGGAATGAGTCTTGGTGGATTGCTCTTCAGAGGGTCGGTGTGGATGTGTTGGGCCGAAGGGCCTGTTTCCACACTGTAAGTAATCTAATCTAATCTAAATTGATCTTCCTGTTGGGCCTCTGGTCCTCACTATTGCTCCTCCCACTCTGCCTCCAAAAAACTACCCCTTTACCGGACTGTAATATCAATCCTTAAACTATCTTATAGCTAAATTATTTCTCACTTATTTTTTAGACACTGTAAATAATGCTATAATTTTTTCCTTTTATTCCTCTTTGCATCCAAGATTTTTACCTTGAGTACTTATATCTAAAATGGCACCATTAGAGGCAGCCATTGTAAAAGCTTTTCACTGTACTTCTTTACTGGAGTACACATGACAATAAAGGATACTCTACTCCATTCTAAAGTTGTATAAAGCTGCAGCATAACATGCCTATTCTAATATTCAATGTCCCTTCCATGGAAGGTAAGCATGTCATCGGCCTTTCTTATTAGCTTATGTACATGTGCTGCCACCTTCAGTGATTTGTGGACCTGCACACCTAGATCCCTCTTCATCTCAATACTCCTGAGGGGTCTGTCGTTCATGGTATAATTTCCACCTGTACCTGACTTTCCAAAATGCATTATCTCACATGTGTTCAGATTAAACTCCATCTTCTAATTTTCTGCCCATGCCTCCAATTGATCTATATCCTGTTCTATGCTCTGGCAGTCCTCCTCATGATCGGCAATTCCACCAATCTTTGTATTATACGCCAACTTACTAATTAGACCAGCCAATTTTTCCTTCAAATTATGTACACCACAAACAGTAGAGGTGCCAGCACAGATCGCTGTGAAGTACCACTAGTCACAACCCTCCATTCCAAGCTTATTATAGTCCAGGACAGACAGCATGATCTCAGAATAAGGGAATGCACATTTAAGAGAGAGATAAGGATGAATTTCCTCTCTTGGAAGGTAGTGAATCTGTTAGATTCTATACCCCACAGGGTTGTCCAGAATGGAAGTTAAGTATATTCAAGTTTGCGATAGATAGATTTTGTATTGGTAAGGGAATCAAGGGCTATAGGGTAAAGGCAGGAAAGTGGAGTTTAGAATTATCAGATCACCCATGAAGAATTGATGGAGGAAGAACTTCTTTTAAGTTGCATTCTCAAGATAACTTAAGGTTTTCTCAAAAAAAGATGACATCTCAGCTCAGACAATGCATTAAAGATATAAGGTTAGAGTCTGTCTGTATCCTAATCTTCAGTCAGACTTAAAAGAAGTTTTGAGATTTACATATTAATGAACTGAAGCCTGCAATCCATTCTAAAGGATGAAAGGCTTAAAGTAATCTAGGTTTGTTCAATATATCATTTTAATTGCATGACACTGTGACCTTTTGCTATAAATTCTGTGTCTTATGATCCTGCCCACTAGTTACCTGATGAAGGAGCAGTGCTCTGAAAGCTAGTACTTCCAAATAAACCTGTTGGACTACAACCTGGTGTTCTATGATTTTTAACTTTGTCCACCCCAGTCTAACATCCTGCACATCATAATTAATACAAGATAAAGGAAGCATTTTCAGGATGGCAAACTGCAACTAGTGTGGTGTATTGGGATCAAAGCTGAGGCCACAATTATTTACAATGTAAGTTAATGAGCTAGATGAGAGAAGTGAACATAATATAATTAAGTTTGTGGATTACACGACAATAGGTGGGAAGACAATTGGTGAGGATATGTCACAGAAATTATCCCAATAAAGCAGAGATCATAAAACATAGATCGAAGTGAAATTAACAAACCATTTAACACAGAAATATCGCGGAAGAAAAATTGACCAAGCTGAAACAGCACAGGCAGTTTGCCCAGATAGCCAAAACTCTCTTCCCTGAGCAGAGAATCAAGCCAGTTTTTATAGGAATACAGTACAATGATGCTCATTAAAAATAGTGAAAATACAATAGTCTTGATAGTCAAGTAATCAAGTTATGATGGTGATAATCACAAAACAGTTATCAGAAGAATGTCCTGAATGTAGATACAATGAAGTGTCCGGCAGCATCAATCAGTTCTTAATGGGATCAGGAGATTCTGGCTCTCTTCGAGGGTAGGTGAGAATGTCCCTTTTCTTGTCAGTAAGGTGTTTCCATTGTTGCTCTCCTGTGAGCAAGGTATTCTGGTGCCTCTCTGTCTGACCTGTCTGCATAGTTTTGGTATCACTGGGGTACAAGACTGTCCTTAGGGCTTTGGGACAGCTGTGTTTATCAAGTCTAGGAAGCTTATTGTCAGTTTGTCTTGGGAAGTGTATTACCTAGTCTGCGATTGACTATGGTCATGTCTGGTTTCCCGTGTCAGTCTGTTTGGACAATGCTGAGGCATTCTGGCTGTTTCTTCTATGGTTTGGGCAGGCTTGATTTTCTGTGTTCTGTGTGGCCATGCTTTGGTTAGGCAGGATGACAGATCTGTTCCCACAGGATGACACATAAAGTCTATCTGGGGTAAGATAGGTTGAGTCAATGAGTGAAAACTTGGCAAGTGGAATATGGGAAAAGGTGAGGTTATGCATTTTGGCAACTGGATATTATTCAGATGAAAGAAAACTGCAAAATGTAATAGAACAGAGTGTTAATCCTAACCTTAACCCTCATGCATGAATCACATAAAGCTAGCATCCAATTTCTGAAGGTAGTAGGGAAAGCAAATTAACTGTTGGCCTTTATTTCACAGGAAATGGAACATCAAAATAGGGAGATCTTACTAGATTTATACAGGGTACTAATCAGACCACTCTAAGAATACTATGAACTGTCTATATCTAAGGAAAGATATTGGAGGGAGTCCAGAGATGGTTCACTAGGTGAATATGGATATGAAATTATTTTTTAATGTGGAGAGGTTGAGTAGGTTGGCCCTATACTCATTGGATTATAGAGAAATGAACTTAGGACTTAGAATCCCTACGGTGTGGAAACAGGCCCTTCAGCATTGCAAGTCCACACCGACCCTCTGAAGAGTAACCCACCCATACCCACCCCCTTATTTCTCTACATTTCCCTTGACTAATGCAGCTAACACTATGGGCAAATTAGCATGGCCAATCCACCTAAACTGCACAACTTTGGATTGAGAGGTGACCTTATTGAAAGTTACAGGATTCTTAGGGGACTGTATAGAATGGGCTGAAAGGCTAAATTTGTTGATGATATTCGACAGCTGCATGACCTTGAATGAGTCCTGTGAACATTCCTGTATGTGGCGCAGACAGCACAAGCCAGATTTGTTTTCTGTACTGGCAAGCACTTTTGTCTTCTGTATCTGTTTTTCTGTCCCTTGCTGTTTGTTACACTAGAAAGAGTTTTGTTCCAAGTCATTGGACTTCACCTCAGACTGGAATCGTGAACGGTGCCAGGAACAACCTAAAACCTCCACACTGGCCATCGATCGAGGCGTCCCTGACAGGCAGAAGGCCGTGAAGCTTATTGTTTTTTTTCCTCTTTTTGTTCATCTTTTATTATTACACAATAAATGTTCATATTTAAGCAAATTCCTATTGTCGAGCCTTTGCTTAACTACATTTAACTGAATTCAAAAAGAAACGCTTGGATACACTCTGTGATCCGAGACAGGAACTTGACAGGGTAGGTACTGAGAGGTTGTTCCCCCTGATGGGAGACTCTAGGACCAGAAAGCATAATCACAGAATAAGGCATTGTTCATTTAAAACTAGGTGAGGAAGATTGTTTTCTCTCAAAGGGAACTCAGAGGAAGTGGTGGAGGCTGGTACAATTGCAACATTTAAGATGCATTTGGAAGGGCATATGAATAGGAAGGGTTTGGAGGGATATGGGCTGGATGCTGGCAGATGGGACTAGATTGGGTTGGGATATCTGGTGGACATGTAAAGGTTGGACTGAAGAGTCTGTTTCCATGCTGAACATCTCTATGACTCTGTGACTCTATCTGTGTAACGCTTGAATCATTAAGTATATTCAAGCCTGAGTTAGGCAGATTTTTATTTGGTAAGGAACTCAAGGTTTATGGGGATAAGGCAGGCAAGAAGATTTGAGGATTATCAGAACAGCCATGATCTCATTGAATGATAGAGCATACTTAAAAAATAGTCTTGTGTTTTTCCCACAACATTCGACCCATTGAATCTACTCTATCAGTATACAGCTATCCACCTCATAGCTGATCAATTCCGCTTAACTGATTTTAATGAGTATACAAATAAATAAGTGGCAAGAAGGTAGTGCATGGAACATATTTGGGAAAATGTAACTTTTTTTTAGGAAAGACAGAAACTTAAAACTGTTTAAATGCTGAGAAACTGCCTTGTGTAAATGTTCAGATAGATGTAGATGTCTTTGTGCATGAAACATAAAAAAGAATCATGTAGTTAAAGCAATTACTTGGGAAACTTGATGACATACTGGACTTTATCGTAAAGGGATTAGAGCATAGAGTAAACGTGTCTTGTTGCAATTGTGCAAGGCTTTGGTGAGACCACACCTGAAACCCTCTGTTCAGTTTTATTCTCTGAGTTTAAGGAAGAATCTGCAGTTCTCTTACAGTAGGTGTAATGAAGGTTCTCTAGATTGTTTGTTGGTTCAATAAATTTATTCTCTGAGGTGCAATGGGCCTATATACTATGTGATTTGAAGAATGACAGATAATCACATTGAAACAAGAAATTCTGATTGGGCCTGAATACGTAAATGCTGAAAGATCATTTTCCTTGATTTGCGAATCTAAAACAAGGGGGCATAAAGTTAGGATAAGGGGCCAACTACTGATGACTTGGATGAGGAGGAATTTCCTCACTCACAGGGCTGTGAAACATTTGAAATTCTCTGGCCCAGAGGAATATTCAGTTGTTGTATAAATTGAAAACAATAGGTTTTTTTTGTTAACTCTCAGGGAATCCAGGGATATGCAATCACTGGAAAGTAGATTTGATGTTGTAGATCAAGCCTGATCTTATTGAATGGTGGAACAAGATTAAAGGGCTGTGTGGCTCATTATTTTCTTATTGTCTTCTAAATAGAAAGTGTTCATCGAAATTGTGAAACTTCTGATTCAATTCTAGGACTCATTATAAGTATTACAAAATATTTAACTCCTTCACCCAGGATCCTTTTCATTGCATTTTGTTTTAGCCTTGAAAGCATTAATTTCAAGGCAGTTACTGTGTTACAGTCTGAGAACTCCTGTGATGAAAAGAATATAATTTGTGTGTGTGTGTATTTTTAAGAATCAGATAGATGCTTGTTGTTTCTATTAAGTTATCTTTTGGAATAAGGTCAGGGTGGCCTAAATCCAGAATTTTATGAGAAAGCAGGTAACTGCAGACCCTGTGGTTTCAGTAGAAAGATGCTAATATTGTTGTGTTCACAACTGATACACTAAACATTTAAGCTTTGTTTTCAGTTTAGAAAAAATCATGGTTGAACAATTTTTTTAAAAAATTCAGTTTAGGTTGAGTTTGGATGCAAGACTAGTTTCTGTTCTAGCAAGAATTCAGGGCAATTTGGGGAAAATAGCACCTCAGCAGAATGTTTTAACTTGTGTAAGCTTCCAAACCAGATGGGTTGGTTATTAAATCTGAGAAAGTTTAGGCTCTCAGATTTGTGGAAACTTTGTGGTGGCAGACTGAGAAGAGACTCATCAATTTGCTTCCATAGTTCAGAAAGTGTACAGACTCAGGTGAGTAAATATAGAGTTGAGATATGGTGTAATTTTACTGACTTTGAGAGTCTCTGGAATGGATAGTGTAAAGAAACAGAACGAAACGTTGTCCTGCTGCATGCTTTAATATCAATCGAAAATATTTCTTTGTTTAGACAGCTTTTTCTTTTATGTAACAAACTTCCATTCCACTGTTAAAGGAAATATGTTTCAGTGATTAACCATGAAGTTAACTAATTAAATGAATTTTTTTTATCAAATTAAGCTTGATTTCATTCTGGGATCTGACTTGTTTGACTATCAGCTGGGGATATAACACAACACAATGGAGTCTTACTTAACTAGAAAAGGCTATAAATGTTAAAGAGCCTATACTGGAACTAGATATCTTGTGGTGTGTGGTGCTCTTGTGGTGTAGTAGTAACACTTCTACCTTTGTAGCAGGTGGCCTGGCTTCAATTCCCACCTACTCCAGAGATGTGTAACAATATCACTGAACAGGTTGATTAGAAAAGCTGTGTACCTTCTTCAACACTCTCACCCCCAACTGAAAAGTCAGTCAGAAGCCTATTAAAGACAAAATGTCTTGCTGGCAGCAACACTAACTGTCTCTGGATGAGATTTCCACTCCCATTTTGGAACAAAGTCTTGCCAAGAGAGCTGCCAATCAATATAATTTGTGGGTGGCACGGTGGCACAGTGGTTAGCACTGCTGCCTCACAGCGCCAGAGACCCGGGTTCAATTCCCGCCTCAGGCGACTGACTGTGTGGAGTTTGCACGTTCTCCCCGTGTCTGCGTGGGTTTCCTCCGGGTGCTCCGGTTTCCTCCCACAATCCAAAAATGTGCAGGTTAGGTGAACTGGCCATGCTCAATTGCCCGTAGTGTTAGGTGAAGGGGTAAATGTAGGAGAATGGGTCTGGGTGGGTTACGCTTCGGCGGGTTGGTGTGGACTTGTTGGGCCAAAGGGCCTGTTTCCACACTGTAAGTAATCTAATCTAATAATTGTCTGAAATCTCAGGATTCCCAGCAATATCAGTTTGAGTGACTGGGAATGACAGGGACTACAGGTCAGTCAAGAGAAAATAATGCTTCAGGACTTTAAGGCAGGTCCTGGGTGTCAGTGGGGCTTGGCTGGGAGTGAGGCAGTGGTAGTGGGCTTCTTCAAGAGCTGATGTAGAAAAGACTTAAATCAAGTTTTGGCTCTGATGGGCACTACAGTCTTCCAAAGAAGGTACGATCTGATACCAGTTTGCCCAGGAAAAGCTGCCAGTTTTCCCAGCTGGTGTGGACCTTCCAGCAACAGTAGTGAAATAAACCACTTATAGAGTAATCAATTAGTCACTTAAGGTACTACCACTAATCTCATTCTGGTAAGGCTGCCAGACACTTTCCCCACCCAATATAAAATAGAAGACAAATTGGAGATGGAAGATAATGCATATTCCATGAGCTCTTTGTCTTGTGGAAACAAACCCAGGGGACTGTTGAATGGAGTGGTGCAGAGGAGGACAGTCCTCTACCCACAGGATCAGTGGAAGAAACCATGACACCAAACCTTGACAACCTATGAATTTGCCACCAGGGTCAGTAAGGTCCCAGCCTTCTGAAGGAATGTTCAGTCCTGTGTGAAGAAGTTCAATAGCCTGCTTCACTCTGCCAGTGTATGTGTCATCATCTTCTCTCAGCTACTGCACACATTTCCAACCGAGGCTCATGCTCTACCACTCTTGCCATTGCCTGCAATATCTTCGCTCACTCACCTGTCATAACATCCCACACCACTGCGTGCCTCTGCGCTGCCTACCCCTCATTCATGAGACCTCGCCAGCTTTCCCCACCTGTAGACTAATAGGTCTGCCACGCAACTTTCACCTCACTTCATTCCTCCCTTTCTCTCATTCTAGAAAAAAAAATGCCTAGCATAGCTAAGATGGGTGGTGGTGCCTTTGTGACAGGGTCTTGATCCTAACCTATGGGAGAGTCCCGCGTGTTCTAGAGGTGCGTACTAACATCTCCAACAGATTGAATAGAAAATAGTTTCGAAATGATTAGATTTTAACAGCAGCAGAGAGGAATGAGTTTTAACGGGAATTGGGATCTGTAAATTTTTGCAATAGGACATCAATTTTGCAAGTTTTAGGGATTGCATTTGACAGCACTAGGTAAAGGTCTTTGGTTTGGTTCTGTTCAAAACAATGGAATTTGGCATTTTTTTTGTTAACTGGAATTTACATTGCCGCCCTTCAGGCACCGCTGCCGGGGGGGGCGGGGAATTGTGTCGGCGGGAGTTTAACCCCACCCCAAACTAGTACTCATGCGCACAATAGCTCGCTTTTCATCGCTACAATAATTCTTGTATTTGGGTAAGCAGCCCGGTTAACGTAAGCGATGGTGGTTATTGACTCCATTGCATACAATCTGAACATGTGTCATTTTCTAAAGTAAGGAGGTTACTTAAATTAATATCTTCAAGATGTTCTTTGATATGTGAGACACTTGTGTAACATATTCAGGATGTGAACACAATGCAACACTTGATATAGTTTTGAGATATTTCACATTAACCCAACCCAGGGAGATTGGGCCTCAGATTAACAACTCGTTATGCAACACTCTTAAGTATGAGCATATAAAGTTTGCTCGAACTCCAAGCTGGGACTTCACCTGGATGTCACCAATTTATTATTTTGAAGCGTTCAGGTCAATTTGAAATACTGTCTATCACCACCACATCGACAAAACTTGACGTAGACCATAAAAATGAGAATCACTTAGATCCTGAAAAGCCGTCTCAACGCTGTTGCAAACATCTTAATGAACTATTGCTGTCATTCTCGTAGTGAGCAATTACAAGTTGTTTGTTAACTAACAGAAACAAAAAACACTTCAAGCCCGATGACATAAATCTCCTGGAATATATCACTGTTTCTTTGGGGGACATCTTCACAGGCGGCCATGAATATCACCTGATAATGAAATATGCTTGTAAGAATATGTTTTGTTTTAAATATTCAGTAACCATTTGGATTAAATTCCAATTTTTTTAAGAAACGAAACTACCCTCTCTGAGTAATTGACAAGTTGTGAAGCATTTCATGCCACAATTTGTCTTGTCAGTTGCTGACCCTGTAAAAGGAGGAAGTTTTCGGAATGAAGTGACTCGAGGAAGTAAGAATGGGGACTGGACTTTAGATGGAAAGAGGAAGTAACTGCCCCTTTCTACAGCTCACTCTCTCGCCTAGTATCGAGTGTCCAAAACAGTTACTTTTGCGGATCTGAAATAGTGTGGGCTATTTTTCTCTTTAAAAAAATCTCAGGTATCGTCGATCGTGTGGTGCTCTTTCCCCAGTGCCCTTTTTATGCTGAGATGCTCATGGTTATTCTGTATTTTAATTCGAAACAAAAACGGACTCTTCATTAATTATCTTTTAATATGAGCAGCTCAACCTGTGACAGTGACAAATAAATTCAAGAAAACAAGGCCTTACAGGTAAGATCTTCTTCGAATATTGGGAAATGTGAATTTTAATAGATGGACTTCCTTGATGTATATTTTCGCCGCACCGCTAAATAGTAATTTAGTTCAAAAGGCAAATTATATTTCAATAATGAAAGCGTTTCCCTTTATTCAACAAGGATTCGTGCTCTTTCTACCAGTTTTAAAATTTGATTTATTTTCTTGAACATTTCACCCAGCATTCGCTTAGAATTGTGTACGTAGTGTGTTGGCACGTACTAAGTTGCTCCAATCATTTTTGCAATAGTAGGAAATAGGGAAGTTGATTTTTTTCACAAATGCTTATCTCGGATATTGTTTGCGTGGTCTAGATTAACTTGCTTTTTTTTTGACCACGAATAAATTCTGAAGTCGTTTGTGAAACAGTGGACAGATAGTTTCATAGTTTCATTTAGTGGCCGAAGGGTTTTTGATCCTGTGATCGGGAGCGTTGCCAATTCAGCCGGGGCAAACTGCGCTACACACGTAAAGTTTCAGAAGAGTAAGCACAGTGTGGAAGTGACAGTAGATCAGTCAGTTTGGAGTCCACAGAATACGGTCTCACGCTTGTTCAATGCGTATGCTTTTATCTTCTTACAACCTGTTTAGCATTGTATACATTTATCATCTTGCTGTCGTCTTCATTTTCTTTTATAAAGTGTTGAAAATGTTTAAATAAACTGAAAAAGGTCAGCCAGTCTTTGTGGAGAGAACAAATAAATGAACTTTTGTAGGTTCCGAATCCTCGGTCAAACGCGATCTGAATGATCCACAGCCGAAAGGTAATCTGCAGTCTGTCCAGTTTTCCTCTGCCCACTGTTTTAAATTGGTGTTTTACGCAACCGTTAATCTCATTTCACGGGAGTCTTTATGAATAGCAGTAGAAATCTGCAGGAGCCCAGGGCGAGGGTATTTAATTTTAGGCGCTTCGGTATCGCTCGTTGCTTTTCTTCCATTTCAACTTGTTTTAACGAGTGAAGCCTTCAGCGCGTTTTCATATTTAGTTTTGGGCGGAAACATTCAATATATAGAACACGCGAAACACAAACGAAACGAAATGCTGCGGATGCTGCAAATACTCAGCATATCTAAGCAACATTAAAAAAAAAGTTACGTTCGAGGTCTATGACGTGCAACAAATGTAAAAATAAATCATTTAAACGGAACTAATTTAAAAGTCTGCTACTCTGGTAGTGTTTAGTGTTAAAGCAATTACATTTTATTTCTTTGCATAATAATTAAGTTTTCTTCTGTCTTACTGGGGGTTTTGCAAGTATTTTCCAATCAGAAACTAACCAAAGTAGGATTAAGATTGTTACTTGCAGCTACGTTGCCCGCGACATCGACATTAACTTCCAACTTTTGTGATGCATAGTTCAATCCAATTTGCCGAGTGTTCACCCTTACTGGGACGGTCGTCACTTTTTCTCAGCATCGTGAACAACACTACAATCCTTTCATATGAAGCTCTTGTGCTTCTCTGGTGTGTACAACCAAACTTGACAAAACCCTGGACACGGTTTTTAAACTTACGTAAATATATTTCATATTCAAACTATTTGAGATTAAAACTACTGAAGTCAAAGAAACGTTGCTCACAAACGTGCCAAATCCATACTGGTATCACCAGTTTGAGAACAGGCACATCACACGTGCTATCACTAACATTAGAGCCTGAAATTTCTGAAGTTATTTTCTTCAGATGCAACATAATTGGACTTGTATTGGTTCTCCTACTGACTTGATCATCCCGATGAAGTGTTCTTCCTTTTGCGAAATCCCGCGTTCCTTGTACTTTAACAGTAGCAACACTTAGAAAATACAGAACTTCACCAGGTGCAAACCGCTTCAAAAAGTCTTGGGGGCATAAAAAATGGTATATAAATGTTGGCCAATATATTTAACACGTCCAGACCTAATGTTTAACATCAAAGTTCAGCTTAATTCTACTAACATTTGATTTTAGACGTACATGTAAACAAATCAATATCTTTGTCAGAATTGGGACAGTGGCAGCTCTATAAACTCAAAAAACTCCTAAATTCAAACGTCAGAATATTTTCAAAACTGACACCAGCGCTTCACTATCGGAAGAGTGGTTCTCAGATGATATTTTATATGAGCACTTAATGAGGTAGATTTGCAAACTTTAATGGTACAAATGCAAAGATCTTAGACCAAAGACCAATATATCACAAAAACATGCACTTCAGCTCTTGAATGCACACATTTTGCCTTTCCATACTAAAACTGTATTCACTTTACAGGATCCCTATCTCTCTATTCTCTTATTCTTGCATTTGTCCAGATGTTTTTCGAATGCTGTGTTTGCCTCTGACAGTATGTTCCAGGCACTCAGCACCCTTTGTGTGAAAAACTTGTCTCACATATCTCTTTTAAACTTCTCCACCCCCATACACCTTGTACCTGTGTCCCCTAGTAATTGACCCCTCCACACTCAGAAAAAAGCCTCATGCTTTCCACTCTATCTCTGCCATTCACAATCTTATAAACTTCTATCCTATGCTTTGCCTTCTGTCATTTAATTTGGGATCACAATAATACTGTTTGTGTCACTTCTTCATTTTCTCCTGTCAGTCACCAACCCTGCTGTGTTTAAATCTTTTGCAACTGCAGCTTTTCATCTGTTCTTCCTACAGCATTTTTCCTACATCTTGGCAGTCGCATTTCTATCACTTGCTGCACAGCATTTTCTCTCTCCTCAACAGATGACAAAACCTTTTAAACTTCTTGGCTACTTTATATGATGCTCACAAAATATTTTTTTGACCAGCTGATGTCCTTTTTCATTACTCCACACATCAATATTTGTCTCTGCATCTCATGAGTATTCAGTTGTTAGTGTCTTATTGACATTGAACCCATTTCTGTGTTGTATTAAAAAGTTGGTCTTACAACTGTTTAGCAGATACTTTCTTTCAGTTTCAGTGACAGTTGTATATCACATAAGAATATGTTATGTTTCATCCAGTTATCCAACCAAACTAATCTGTTGTTTAATTTCTATTTACATGCTTCTATTTTCTGTCATCATTGACCCCAGATACTTTCAACTCTTCACTTTCTCCAGGCCTTCCCCCATTATCTTTACAGCTTTACTCTGATACAATTTCCTAGGCTCACACTGACAATCTATGCTCAATTATCTTCATTCCCATTTCTTCCAGAACTTTTCTCCAGTTCCTCAGAACTCAGTCATGTTCTCACCATCCCCTCCAATGCCCTTTGCAAATATCAATGACTTGCTATTTCCTGCCTCATGTTCTCAGTTGCAACATTCATGATAATCAGGAAGAGGGAGTGCTGAGTGCTGATGCTCACTGCAATCTAACATTCCTTTTGAACCTCACTCTCCTTCACAGTGGATTTGGATCTGCTCAGGCTTGGTGGGCCGAACAGCCTGTTCCTGGGCTGTAAATTTTCTTTGTTCTTTATTCTTCATACAGCTTCTTATTCTTAAATGGCTTTTGTTGCCCAGTAAGAGCTCTGTATACTTTTAAAGGTCTAGACAAATTCTATCACATTACGAATGTCCTACCTAGGCACCAATCATGTGGTCTCTAGATTAAGTAATACAGTTTTCACTTTATATTGGCTTTCCCAATATTTATCCAGCATGTCAAAGATATGTAAGGCAATTGTATTGCTGATAGTGATCCCTCAACCAATGCAGATAGATTATTTGTCCTGCTGAAGGGCTTTTGCCTGAAATGTCAATTTTCCTGCTCCTCGGATGCTGCCTGACCGGCTGTGCTTTTCCAGCATCACTCTAATCTAGACTCTGATTTCCAGCATCTGCAGTCCTCACTTTTGCCCAAATAGATTAATAAGTCAGTTATATTGGTGCTGTTTGTAGGGCTGTTTGCAGTGACTGCAAAAGTGACTGCACTTCAAAAGGACTTCAGTGACCATGAAGCACATTGGGGCATTCTGACATAGAATACCATGCAGTTGCAAGTTATTTTCCTCATATAGTTGTGTCAGACACAGTACTTCTAGTTCTTTAATAGAATGCGAATAATGTCTGCAAGGCCAGAATATGTTGCTCATCTTTCATTGCCCTTGACATGGTTTTGGTGAGCTGCCTTCTTGAACTTCAGCAGTTCAGCTAATGTACGTACACACAGTGCTGTTGCTAAGAGGGTTCCAGGAGAGATAATAAAGTAATGGTGATATGGGCTGAAAATGTGTTGCTGGAAAAGCGCAGCAGGTCAGGCAGCATCCAGGGAACAGGAGAATCGACGTTTCGGGCATAAGCCCTTCTTCCAGCATCTGCAGACCTCACTTTCTCCTAATGGTGATATGGCTTCAATATGGTAGTCAATAGATCATTAGGTAATACCTAATTCAGGTTCACAATGCCATTTTAGCATTATGATTTGCCTTTTTCATTAATGCTACTAGAAGCATAAACTTAGATCCAAAACTGTGTTTTATTTTGGGAGCAAGGATCAAGGAATTGGTTTCACACTGATACAGAAGTAAAGGAATGCAGATGCTGGCAAATTAGACTATAACCTTGAAGTATTGATTTTTGTTTCTCTCCACAGATGTCTGATTTTCTGATATTTTCAAGTATTTCCCATTTTACTTATTATTTACCCCAAAATGCTTTGTTTATTTCCTGCATTTAGTGTAAAGTTTATGCGGTTTCAAACAAGTGGGTATATTCAACTACCTGCGCACCTTATAGAAACATCAAAACTTAATTCACCCATTTCAAACATTTAAATTATTGAATTGAGTTTTCAGACATTTCAACTGGCAAATGTTGGGAGGAAGTTTTTCCCATGTCTGTATTCAGCAGTTCCCATTTATAAAGTTTGTAAAGAATTTGTAATAAGACTGTTACAGATTTCCCTGATTATATTCCGTGTACCAGTTCCAAACTAGCAGCTGCAATGTGAATCCAACTCTAAATCACTCCGTATTACTGATTTATTTTCTCAAAATTTATTAATGAAATAACTAAAATTGAATTACTAAAAAGCAAATTAACATCATGGCATTGTAGCAAGTCCTGCATTCTTTCCTTCACCATTGGTACAATACCTCAATACCCTCCTCACCTACCATGTCTCATTCAAGGTCATAGAGTCATAGAGATGTACAGCTCAGGAACAGACTCTTGGGTCCAACTCATCATGCTGACCAGATATCCCAAACTAATCTCATCCCATTTGCCAGCACTTGGCCCATATTCCTCTAAACCTTTCTTATTCATATACCCAGCCAGATGCCGTCTAAATGTTGCAATTGTACCAGCCTCCACCACTTCTTCTGGCAGCTTATTCCTTACATGCACCATCCTCTGCATGAAAATGTTGCCCCTTAGGTCCCTTTTATATCTTTCCCCTCTCACCCTAAACCTATGCCTTCTAGTTGTGGACTCCCCCCAACCCAGAGAAAATACTTTGTCTATTTATCCTATCCATGCCCCTCATGATTTTATAAACCTCAGCCTTCAACACTCCAGGGAAAACAGCTCCAGCCTATTCAGCCTCTCCCAATAGCTCACATTCTCCAACCCTGGCAACATCCTTGTAAATTTTTCCTGACCCCTTTCAAGTTTCACAACATCCTTCTAATAGGAAGGAGACCAAAATTGCACGCAATATTCCAAATGTGGCCTAACTGATGTCCTGTACAGCCGCAACATGACCTCCCAACTCCAATACTCAATGCTCTGACCAATAAAGGAAAGCACACCAAGCACCTTCCTAACTATCCTATTTATCTGCTACTCTACCTTCAAGAAGTTTTAGCCTGCACTCCAAGGTCTCGTTATTCAGCAACACTCCCTAGGACCTTACCATTAAATGTATAAGTCCTGTTAAGATTTGCTTTCCCAAAATGCAGCACCTCGCATTTATCTAAATTAAACTCCATCTGCCACTCCTCAGCCCATTGGCCCATTTGATCAAGGTCCCATTGTAACCTGAGGTAACTTTCTTCACTGTCCACGGCACTTCCAATTTTGGTGTCATCTGCAAACATACTAACTATACTTCCTAAGTTCATATCCAAATCATTTATATAAATGACAAAAAGCAAGCTGGTTGATAACTGATTTACTTATCACTTCTACAGAATTTACAATTTCTTTAAACTAAGGAAAAAATAATATTACTATTAGAATTTGTTTATTAATTACTTTATTTACTAAAATTGGCACAGAAGTATAACATGGGGAAGAACCACAGGTTAAGTCCCAGCAACAGTCCCTTTTGTAGTTATTTTTACTTGCTTTAAACTTTAACTGAGAATATTCTGGAATTTTGGTACATGAAGCGCAATTGATTTTCAAGTATCTCCACTGATTAGGATAGATGATTTGCCTGGTTTGATTACAGTTGAATTCTAGCATTAATGTAAAGTTCATATTCAACAGCAACAACAAGAACAGAAATTGCTAGTAAATCTCAGCAGGAATGGTAGCATCTGTAGAGAGAAATCAGGGATAATGTTTTGGGTGACCCTTCAACTCGATACACTAACGCTGCTTATTAATATTCAATGATGTATAAGTTATATTTGACTTTTTAGGGTATAAACCAAACAGATTTTTTTAATGTTCAAAACTATGATCAAAACTGTCTCAAGGTTTTATTTGTGGAAACACAAAAGCTTGTGGCTTAGGTCAGTACAAAATTAATGGCTCACCTCATGATAACTGCTCAGAAGCTCGAACAAATGTACAAATTCATTATGAAAGGAAATAAGCTTCAAATTATGCAGCATTGACAATCATTCAAATGTACTCTTTTTTAAATTAATAGTGGCATTTGGAAACATATTTTGTAATAAAAATGACATTTCACACTGAGCATTCATAAATAAATTGCTTTGCCCAGCAGGTGTTTGTATGTCTTTACATTCACAGAAAAATACTTCAAAAAATATAAACATAATTCCTGGTGTTTGTTTGGTGAAATAAAAATGGACTTGAGTTTTCATACACAGATGAAGAATTAGTTCTCTAAATTTCAGCTTTGTTTATATTTTATGTCAGTCCCACTATGTGATTGATAAGCAAGTTTTGAATATTTTGCGGAGGTAACATTATTTTAAATTGAAAGCAATTGAATTTAATTCACCAATTAAATAATTTTGCAGTTAAAATATGAAATGTTAAAACAAAAAAAACTTCTGATTTTGTAAAGTTAGTATTTTAAAATTCAGATGTCTTTAAATGCATTATATAATTTTACATAAACTTATTTATCATTTTTATTGACAGTAAATATATATTTTTTTGTCGAAAGTGCTTCTTGCCTGAGATGCACAACCACTAGCGGTAATGAGATGAGTACAAAAATACTAATAAAAGTTATGGCATACATTCCCTTCAATTGAATCACTCAGGCAGTGCAAGGAGCATGATTTTTTGACCTTCATTGTGTTAAATCAAAACTAGTCACTAAACCTTAGCTTTGTAAAATATGTGTGTGGGGACATTGACAGGTAAGAGCATTTCAGTTCTTCAGTTAGCTTTTGCAAACAATCTTTGATGGACAAATCAAGTTCATTGTAATCCAAATAGTTTAAAATGAAAACAAAATACACAGAGTTACCTTCTATTTTGTCTTTCTGCAAAAGTACAAATTATTTAAAGCTGAAATTATTTAATGTGTCTGTGATAGGTTACCAGCTTAGGCCGGACATGCAGGTGATTTGATTGATGCTGATGATAATAATGTTTATATATGCACAAAGAACTGTAGCCTTTAATACGTATTGCCTTTAGTAAATTTCTGATTAATTATTGTCTTAACTTGACGGTTTCAGTTATACATAACAACATTAAAATATACAAAAAAAGACCAATTTAAAAAATAGCCATTTAATTAGAGTTTCCTTTTACATTTTAAGGTTTTAAATTGTTTGTGGGATTAGCTGATTATGGGACAACAAAAGAAAACTGGGATGTGAGGCCAAGCTCAAAAGCAAAATATAGCAGATACTTGAAATATGTAAAGAAACAGAAAGTTCTAGAAATGCTTAAGAGTGAGTTAACAATTCAGTCAATGAGCTTACATCAAAAATATCTAAAAGATTATATATTTCCTTAACCAATCAAGTGGAAGGATTGTAAAACCTATTGCGTAAGGACTGAGAAGGAAGTGCAAATGAGGGTGACTGAATTCAGTTTGAAATTAGAAACAAAAAGAGAATTTGTAAAACGAAACCTGCATTTATATCAAACAGTTCATGGCTACCAGATGTCTCAAAGTTTCTTACAATCAATTTAGTACTTTTGAAATATAATCACTGCTTTAAGCAAGAGATTTAGCAGACAATTTTTGCCCAGCAAGCTCTCACAAACATCACAGATGATGATCAGATAATGGTCCAGAATCAGAAATGATACCCCCTCCTCGTCTTTGAAATAGTGCCATAAGCCTTTCAAATTCATCTGAGCAGAAAATGGGGCTCTTGCCTGACACCCCAAAAGGTGCCAATTCCAACATTTCAGCATAACCTCAGTATTGCTCAGGAGTGTTAGCCTTGATTTTCATTTTAAAGGGCTGAAGTTTAGCAGAAATTGACTAAGTGTCAAATTTAGTGAGTTTCATGGAGAGTTTATCTCTGTGAGGCCTAGAGAACTTTCACATACTATTATCCCAAATTCGTCTCACCTTATACTGTGCACCACATCCCTATGGCACCTCACTCACTGTAAATGCTCATTCACAATAAGGAGGAGTATTTGCTACTGCTCGGACATTCCAGAATCCCTGGCCCTGGCAACATTTTTTAAGCTCAGCCATTCATTCAATCAAGCAGTGATAGTTTGCAGCTGCTCTTCACCATGCATTTACTGAGAAGGGAACGAAAAACAAATGCTTCTCAGGGAACGTAGCTGGTATCACTGGGATTTTGTTATAACACATTAATTCATCTATTGCTATTTAAGAGACAAGCTACACAGCTTATCTCTCCTTAATCATTCTATCTTAGAACTTTATCAAAGGGAATGTTATTCTTTCTACAATGTCCATTGTAGCCCAACATCAGGTGTGTAGTGTGGGACAATCACATACAGTGATTAGCTCAGTGGTTAGCACTGCTGCCTCACAACACCAGGGACCCAGGTTTGATTCCAGCCTTGGGCGACTGTCTGTGTGGAGTTTGAACATTCTCCCAGTGTTAGTGTGGGTTTCCTCCAGGTGCTCTGGTTTCCTCCCACAGTCCAAAGATTTGCAGGTTAGGTGAATTGGCCATGTTAAACTGCCCCTAGTGTTCAGTGATGTGTAGGCTTGGTGCATTAGTCAGGGGAAATGTAGAGTACAGTAGCAGAATGGGTCTGGGTAGGATACTCTTTGGATGTTCAGTGTGGACTTGTTGGGCCAAATAGCCTGTTTCCACAGTGTAGGGATTCTATGAAAGACATTAAATGGTTTAAAACATTACATTTTATTTGGTATTTTCAATAAAAGTGAACAAAGAAACACAAATAGGCAGAAGCTGCTATTGTCTCTGGGAACTTTACATCTAATGGAAGTGGGTGTCAATTAATACCTGCCTGCCTTGTTTGCAGTGCTTCTGCTCAATGTTCTCACCACCTCCTCAACTGCTCTCAGTTCATCAGAGTCCATCACATCTATTGTTGCCTTGCTCTAATTTTGCAAAGCATGACATACTAGGATTATGCTGTCTGCAAACCCCTCCAGCCTGACCAAGCATCAGAACACCATCTGGTTGAGAAATGAGTAACGTGTCAGGGGTTGAATATGGAATGATCAATGTGGATTATAAGGTTTTATCACCAAATAACCATCTTTGAACATCATCTAGTCCCTGAAATGGAAGTGGAACCTGCGAGTTATCATCATGGCAATTCCCAGGGTACCTGACACAAACCTCTAAGATGATCATAGATAACTTGTACATTGATGGAAGCAAACTTTTTTTCTATTGAGGATGTCAACTGCATGGCTGCAGCACTGCCATCATCATAGCAAAAAAAAAACTACGGTAGTGTCATCTGGCACAAATTTCACTTCAGCTATGCAGAAAGGCTGAGTAAACTTGTTTTGTTTTCTTTGGAGCAGAGAAGGTTGAGCATGATAGAGGTGTATAAGGTTATAAGGGGCATGGACAGGATGAAGAGAAAGTAGCTAGTCCCCTTAGTTAAGGAGTCAATAACAGGCAGGCATAATTTTAAAGTGAAAGACAGGAAGTTTAGAGAGGTCTTGCATACAAATGTTTTCACCCAGAAAGAACCTGGCAATGCACTGTCTGGGAGTGTAGTTGAGTTGGGCAACTTCACAACTTTTAAAAAGTAATTGATGAACACTTCAAGTGTCATAAAGTATAAGGCTATGGGCATTTTGTTGGCAACTGAGACTAATATAGATAAAAGCATATTTTTGGCAGTGCAGACTTGATGTGCCAAAGGGCCTTTTCTGTACTGTATGATTCCATGAAATTGCATCAGTAACAGCCTTAATACAGCCTTTGTAGAGTAAGGATTAAGAGGTCCCCCACAAGTCCTGAGTGGATCCTTTGAAGCAGCCTGTTTCACAGACTGTCACCTTGATGGCTATTGGGAAAGGATGGCTATCTACTCCTTCAGGTGACAGATCCCACTCCAGCAGCTTTAGAAGCTAAATGTTAAATTATTTTATTGCATAGCATCATCTTGGCCAAGTTGTTTTCAATCCCACAGAGGATAAACAAATATGCAAAATAAAGTCCCATCAATAACTTGTGTCTGTGATTTCAAAAATAAGTTTATTTCAAAGTTTGAGTGGTGTTCATTACATTTTCCCATAGTATATTCAGCAAGTTCTTTAGGATTAAATATCATAGAAGCTTGTATGTACTGTTTTGACACAAATGTTGAACTCCTTTGTAATTAAAAGCAAAACACTATGAAAGCTCACCTCACCTCATTATCTGTTAAAAGTGTGAATGAAAGTAAACCCCTGATTTTCACTGTTTAAAGAAGAAAAATAATTTTCCTAACTCTTGTAGTGAATACTAAACAACAACTATTAACAAATCTGAGCCCTTTTTTCTTAACTCATCACTATCTAACCCCAACTGTTTAAAAATGCTGCTCCAATAACACAATTATTAAACATTAATTCAACTTAATCTCTCAGAATCCATACAGTCTCTTATGCTGTCTTCTGTCTGGTCTTCCAAATCTGTTGCTTTCTTCTGTCCTTCCGAATTTGCTATCTTCTCCCTGGATTGTCTTCTTGGTTTTTACAGTTTTGACTAGAAAAGGTACCTTTAATAGATAGCGCCTTCTGAGAGATTTCTTTTTGAGAGTCTCTTTCAGGTGACGTGCTCACATGTTTGATGGCAGTTGCCCTCACCAATTTTCAAAATGCCCTTATTTTTATATCCCTGATTACACCTGAAATTTTTATAGTTTGATTGGTTTCAGGCTGTCAACATCATCAGATTTTAAATTCGATTGGCTTTGAAAGGCTGAGTGTTTGGTTTAAATCAATTGATCAGATTTGAATTGTCAAATTAGTAACCAAAACTCAGATATCCATTTAACAGCCTTTTGTTTCATGTATCTATTATGGAAGTCTGTGTCTTAGCTGTTCTGTATACCGGCAGTGTTTGATGTACCTTAAATGTAGAAAAGCACTTTCTGTCTTAGTGACCATACACTGTTTCCACTTCATAACAGTACTGAAGATCCCAATCCAGAAGTTATCTGCACGCACCATAAATCTTCGTCTTTGTTTCAAACACTGAATTTTCAGCTATAAGTTTTTTTGTTATTGTTGTAAGCAGTAACATTCAGTTACTGCTAGCTCAGTTTCATAATTAACTAAATTATTTCTAAATTATTGCAGAATAGGATTATTGCAGAATAGGATTATTGTAAGGGGTGTATTCAACAGTTAGAGCACCCTGGTCTTAATGGGGGACAGTACAGCACAATGTTTGGCATAACTAAGCTGTAGACCACAGCTCAGGGCATGACATTGGGAGATGTGAGAGAGTTGTGTGGGAATGTGTGGAAGCTCAATACTGATGGAATTGATAGGGAATGATAAAGAAGAAGCAAACATAGACATTTGGAGAGGAGGGGATGCCCCAATATCAGGCTGAGTCTACATCCTAAGCAGCCTTCTATCTTTGTGTGAATCATAAAGACACAATGGAAATGGAAAGTGACTGCAGCTATGCCCAGAATGGACTTTTTTCCATCTTAACTTATAGGTTCTACTTGTGAGTGATGTGAGGCTCTTCAAGGGCAATTATATTAATCAGGCACTTTCATTAAACAGGTTGTGATCATGATACCCTTTGAGTGAATTGCATATAGTTTCCAACTGTGTGGGATACAAATTCTGGTCGCAAGCAATCTTGACTATGTCATGGGTCATTACAGATTGCTCTCAGTCATCTCTGTGAAGCAGAGAAGTATTCACCAGCATTGTGTTCTATTTTTTCCCTGGTAACAACTTGATACAACTGAGTGAATTGCTTGGTCATTTCATAGCTCAGTTTCTTGGTTTTGTTATCACTTTCGGCTTTTGTAGGCCTTGTGAGGGGAAATTTGCTAACCTTCTGGGAACAAACGATTTTTTAAAAATCGAGCTGTTACGAACTTTAACCAGTAGCAACTCATAAAATGTTTGCTTCATTTATTTCTGATTGTTTTTTACGAGTGTAAGACTTATTTTGCATGAATCATGAAGTTGAAGACTTTGCTCAGGTCCTGGGGGAAAGCTGCTTCAAGTTGAGCGCAGTGGGGTGGTCAGTTCCAATCTCCAGGTGATTATACCTTTTGGAATTTTGAACTGGTTGGGTTCCATGTGGAAAACTTTAGTGGTGGCAATGATAGCTGTCAGCATGACCTCTTGAATAGTCTATCAAAAATGTCAGTATCGAAGCAGGAACAGGTGGTGTTACAGGAACAATTGTAGGGAATTGCACAGACGCAGTGGTAACATCACTGGAGTAGTAATCCAGCATCCCCTGCTGATGTTCTGAGGACATGGGTTCGAAGCCCACCATGATGGCTGGTGAAATTTAATTTTTAATGAAAGCTCTGGAATTAAAAATGCTACCCTAACGGTGACCATGAAGCCATTGTCAAATTTTGTTAAAAACTTATCTGGTTCACTAATGTCCTTCAGGGAAGGAAATCTGCCATTCTTACCTAGTCTGACTAACAAGTGACTCCAGATCAGCAGCAATATGGTTGATTTCTATCTGCCCTTGGGCAATCAGGGATGGGCCATAAATGCTGACCTAGCTTCTGATGATCATGTCCCAAGAATGAACAGGAAATAAAAGCAGTGTTATAGGTGTACATGTACAGAATTGTATAGGCGGTTAATATTGACATGGCATTCCACTCAAACAGCTAGATGTAGCTGGAAAAAGAAGACTGGTGTTCATATACATCTCTTTACTCAGCTTCCAGATCTCTCAAAACACCTCAGAGAGCCAATGAAATACATTATACTTATAAAAGGCAACTATAAATAGGAGACGGAGCAACTAATTTGTGAACGGAAAGCTCCCATAAGGAGCAGATAGCTTGTTTTTAACAATGTTGATTGAGGGTTAACTGTCAACCTGGACAATGCGATGCACTCATTAGTGTTTTTTCTTTAAAATAGTGGCTGCGAGATCAGTACCACACTGGATTTAATTTAATTTGGGTTAATTTGGATAATGCAAGGTATTGCATTTTGTTAAAACAAACAAGGGCAGGACTTATATAATTAAAAATCGGGCCTTGGGTTACGCTATAGATCAGAGAGACCTGGGGGTTCAGTTACATAATTCTTTAAAGTTTGTGTCACATGTAGACAGTGTGGTTAAGAAAATATTTAGCATGCTTGCCTTCATTGCTCAGACTTTTGAGTGTAGGAGTTGGGAAGTCATGTTGAGATCGTACAGGACATTGGTGAGGCCTGTTCTGGAATACTGTGTCTAGTTCTAATTGTACTGTTATAGGAAGGATCCTAATTCCTGCCTAACTGCATTATAATTGCCCTTGCCCCATCGATAACTCTTGACCTGTGGCATGTACCTATCCCTTTTGGCGGCATGGTGGCACAGGGGTTAGCACTGCTGCCTCACAGCGCCAGAGACCTGGGTTCAATTCCCGCCTCAGGTGACTGACTGTGTGGAGTTTGCACATTCTCCCCGTGTCTGCGTGGGTTTCCTCCGGGTGCTCCGGTTTCCTCCCACAGTCCAAAGATGTGCAGGTCATGTTAAATTGCCTGTAGTGTTAGGTGTAGGGGTATGGGTGGTTGCGCTTCAGTGGGTCAGTGTGGACTTGTTGGGCCGAAGGACCTGTTTCCACACTGTAAGTAATCTAATCTAACCTATATTATTAAGCTGGAGAGGGTTCAAAAAAGATTTATCAGGATGTTGCTGGGAATAGAAGGTTTGAGTTATACGGAGAGGCTGGATAGGCTGGGACTTTTTACACTGGAGTGTAGGAGCTTGAGGGATGACTGAGGAGAGGTCTGTAAAATCATGATAAGGTGAATGGAGATGTCCTTTCGTTAGAGTGGGGGATTTCAAGATGAGCTGGCATGTTTTTGCCGTGAAAAGAGAAAGATTTTAAAAAGACAAAAGGAGCAATGTTTTGCACAGAGTGTGTGGAATGAGCTTCCAGAGAAAGTGATGGATGCAATAACAGTTGGAATGTTTAAAATACATTTGCATTAATACATGAATAAGAAATTTTTGGAGGGACATGGGTCAAGTGCAGGGAGGTAGATTAGTTTAGAATTATAGCTAACATGGACTAGTTGGACCAAAGGGTCTGTTTTCATGCTGCATGACGTTATGACAATGACTCTATGTAATGCTGCCTTTTTTGAGGTGTGAGCATGGGTAGAATAAGGTTCCAATGATATTACAGCACTTACAATCACTGGCATGGCTTGTTCTGCATTCACTGGAATAATGTCTCTATATCAATGATCCATCTAGAGTCATTCTCTGGCTCTCCTTGTCACAGACCTTCATGTCCCACTGTATGGCACAGTATCCTGATCTGCCATCTGTGTCACGCGAATGCTGACTGCACACATTACTAAGAATCTGTTCTGTTTCTCATATTCCCCAAATAGGTTCATTGGAACCATTACTAATGGATTCAATTACCCTAGGGCTCATCCTCACTGTGGCATGTTGCTAAGATGGTGCAGAGATATTGATGAAGAACAGATGTGCCAGGATGTACTGGCAGCCACTGCCAACCTCCACTTGGAGAAGTTTCAGGTGAAGATCTCGTTAGGATGTGCAGGATGTACAGGAGACCCAGAATTGATCACTCTTGATGCCATTTCCTCCAGATGAGTAAGGGGCATTGCCACCACACTGTAACAGAACTTTCCACCTGTTAGAATGCCATCAGAGACTTTAAGGACCGGATGGCCATCCTATCCCAATGGTTGTCAAGATGATAAATACGCTAAACTTTATGTAACTGGCTGCGTATGTCTCATAATCCTCAACCCACAAAATATCAAAGTCATTACTGATGCAATTTATGACAGATCGCACCACTGCACCTCGATTCCCCATGACACAGCCAGTGCTGCAGCCCTGGCAGTAGCTGTCCCAATGTGGCTGGCCTCACCCAGATGTAGGGCACTAAATACTGTATCCACAAAACATTGTAGGCACCATAACATAATTCAGCAGATTTCATCCACAAAAAAGGAATGCATTCTATTAATGTTAAAGTCATCTGTGATCAGTTGTACCACTAGTCAGGCCAGTATACTGGAGAGTCCTCATGTTTTTGCTTCATTTCAAGGGCTAAATACCTTTCAGGGATGGTTACTGAGAGTCCAGGGCTACCCTTTACTCAGGGTAAGCAATGGCAGCCGATTCTGCCATTGTAGCCATCATGAAACAGGCTAGACAAAGATAAGAGGTTGACTGCTTGGATTGGTCTTTGGGGGAGGTGCCTTGCAGTACAGCTTGGACAGAGTGCACTGCATAATCCTAGCATACTGTGCTCTACATAACTCGACAAGGCAATGGATGCTGAGGGGCTGGGTAAAGAGCCCCAGTCTTCTGAGGAGGAAGATGGGAGTTTTAGTCAGGAGAAACCTTGTCGTCAACATGATAGAGTACCGCAATGCCAGGTACAAGAAGCCAAGCAGGATGTAATTGACATCCAGCTTCAGTAAATGTGAGTTGGGTGCAGTGATTATTCATTGATTGCAAGTTTATTTTTGCTCAAAAGTGTTCCTGTCTGTTCCCAGAAATAAACATGGAATATCTTTTGACTTTTCTTTTGCTGTTGTCAATAGGAAGTATCAATTTTTTTTAACTGACTGCAGACTTTCTACAGTATGTGATGCTCTCAAACAGAACAGTGAAATGATGTTATGCCACACTGGGCATTAGGTTAAGATTAGCACTTTCTTAGATAGGGCTCTAAGATGGCTCATGGAATCCCTACAATGTGGAAACAGGCCATTTGGTCCAACAAGTACACACCAACCCGCTGAAGAGTAACCCACCCAGAACTATTCCCGTATCCTATTATTCTACAATTCCCGTGACTAATGCATCTACCTACTGTTTTAAAAAATTCTCAAGGTCAGGTTCGTAGGAGACACCAACCCGCTGAAGAGTAACCCACCCAGAACTATTCCCGTATCCTATTATTCTACAATTCCCGTGACTAATGCATCTACCTACACATCTCTGAATACTATGGGCAATTTAGCACAGCCAATTCATATAACCTGCACATCTTTGGACTGTTGGAGGAAACCAGAGCACCCGGAAGGAATCCATGCTGACACAGGGAGAACATGCAAACTCCACACAGACAGTCACCTGAGGCTGGAATCAAACCTGAGTCCCTGGCACTGTGAGGCAGCAGTGTCAACCACTGAGCCATCATACCACTGCAGTTTTGCATTAAGGATTAGTAACCTAAGTAGGTTGATGCTTGCAGCTGCAGTTACAACATTGGTCATTCAGATAGGTGATGAGGTAAAACAGCAATACATTTATGAATGTGAATGTATTGTCTCTGGTACATACTATGTACTTACAGAAGCTTTTCTTTGTCCTCTCCTACTATATGCACTTTGAAGGGCACATGCTGCTTGGTAGTGCTTGACCTGGTGTGTGACTGAGCTTTAAATATGTCATTGGTGGCATGCAACCAGGAGTTCTTGCCAGTGGCGAGTACTACCAACATTATTAGATATGCACCATGATGCAAAAGTCAGATGCCACAGAGGCATGGTGTATACAAAATGAGTTGGACTGTAGAGAATTGCATGAGATAACTCTTGGAGCGAAATCCTACAACCAAGTGCCCCAAAATTAACACTTAGCTGATCTTTTGTAGAAGTCAGCCTTTTGTTTTACAATGAAACACAAGTCTGCCTAGCAGAAAAGTGGTTGCACAAAGTTCTATGGCTTCACATCCAGACAGGTCAATGAACTACCTCTGCAGCTGAGAGTTTGAAACAGCAAATACCATTGATTAGTTTTACCAACTTTTCATATATTTGTAAATGATCCATAACTGTATATGAAATTCTGTTTCAAGCTTCACCTAAAATAAAGCAGTGGTGTTGGAAATCAGCAATCATTAATGTGTATGCAGAGATTCTTGTTTTGCTTGCTCAAAATCCTTTCTTCTCAGTTCACCAGAGACTCTTGTTATGCGAATTAAAATGATCCGAGCCGAAATCTGGCTCTGGATTTTGTAATGATTAACAGCTTTCTTAGATTGTAGTTTCAGAGTGCTGAATTGTGAGTGATGAATGCTTATCATCTAAATGTGTGGCTATAATGAACATGAACTGTTTGCAAATGGTAAATGCATAATGATTGCCCTTTGAAAAGGTAAATTCTGAAATGTCAAATTGATGTAGACTAAACTATACAGATAACAAGTGTGTTGCTTTTGCTAGGGTTTATGCAACAGGCATGGGGAAAGGAGGGCAAGGACTCAGTCAGTTAGAGGCATGAAGCTATAAGGCCTGGGAATTGAATGAAGACTATGGGCCTTGGGAGAGCCCACCTTGTGGTGGGATGCAGGCTCAGTAAGAACCTAACCAATTAATAACAACATTTGGAACCACCTAGATGAACAGATCTGAGAGATATGTTTAGGAGGAGTGCAAAAATGTATTCAAACACATGCACAATGAGAAAGAGTAGGCTATTTGGCACATGTATCTCTCCACCCCCGAGGTTCCCAGCCTCATTCCTGGGCTTATACCGGAAACATCGATTCCCCTGCTCCTCGGGTGCTGCCTGACCTGCTGTGCTTTTCTAGCACCACACTCTTGACTCTAATCTCCAGCATCTGCAGTCCTCACTTTTGTCTATTTGGCACACAGAGCCTGCTGCACCATTCATTAAGATCCTGGATGATCTGACTTTAAAATCAATTCCACATTCCTGCATATTCCCAATAATCATTCATCCTCTTGATAATCAGAATCTATCAACCTCTACCTTAAAATGTTTAAAGATTTTACATCCACTGCTTTTTGAGGGAGGTTATTCCAAAGACTCAAAATCATCTGAGAAAAAAGATATTTCCATATCTCTGTTTTAAATAGGTGACCTGCTATTTTTAAAATATGACTCCTTGTCATAAGTTTGCCACAAGAGGCAGAATCCTTTCCAAATCAACCTGGTCAAGTCCCCTAAGTATCTGCCATCCTTCTAATTTTCTTAGAGGCTGTGTGGTCCTCTGAGGTCTGTGCATGCAACAACTTCCAGAATCAGAAGCCAATGGCACAGAGAGTGTGCAAATGCCAATTACTGTGCGTGGAACCTTGGAGATGGAATATTGTTCAGGATCTTATATGTTTCAGTTAAGATTCTAAGCCCCAGAGGATGCAAGCCTAGTCTGTCTAGCCTTTCTCTAGCATCTAGTAATTGGAGGCTTGTAGAGTTCCCACTTTCTCAGAATCACCAGATCAGGAGTTCTTAACTCTATTGTTATTTCTATCCCCAGGGATGCACAATTTAAATTTCCTGCTGCAGTGAATATATATGAATGATAAGCAAGTATTTTCTTAAAATAGTTGTTGAACAAAGGCAGATATTTGTTCTGCTAAACGCCTTTCCCAGTCCACTCTGACCAACCTGGCCTCATTCATTTGGTTTTATCTTTATTTAAGCCTAGCAGAGTTATTTCTAATCCAATTGTTCACTCTCAAATTGAATGATTTGTTCTGCCACATTATGGATATTGTTTCCTAGAGGATCTTTTACTATGAGATAATTTATTAAAACTGCCTCATTATGCCTTATCAGACACAAAACAACCTGATCCCTGATTGGATCCACAGTAAATTGTTCCAGGAAACTGACCTGAATATATCTTTGAATTCTTTATCTTTAACATCTGCCAATTTGATTTTCCTAATCGACATGAAGACTTAAGTTTCCCATTATTAATGTACAGCCATTTTTTTATTTATGGCCTCATTACACCTGATTTATTTTCTATTACATGGAATGGCTGCTATTAGTGGGAATTCAGACTATTCCCTGGTTTTTTATTTGCTTTGTTATTTCTAACCTCTGGATTCTGCATCTTCTGAGTGAAGAACATTTCTTGCTACTGAACTTATTCTGTATCACAACAACAAATCCGTCCTACCATCCTTCACTTCCTGGCACTCTTTTCAAAACGTCACAAGCACCTGGATATTTAATTCCCAGCTTTGATCTCCTTGTAACCATTTCTCTGTAATAGCTGTAAGATCAGACCCATTGACTTCAGTTTGTGCCATTACTTTTTCTTTCTGAATACTGCATGCATTTATGTAAAGAGCCATTAATATTGCCTTTTAGTACTTTCCCTGCGACCTTATTTTTCTTACATTTGTACAATCTGTTCTTCCTGTCCCCCACTCTGGGTATCATGATATAAGTAGCTGCACTGTGATGATGCCTTTTTTTACTTCTCCCAAATCCTCTAATTTCTACTCAGTTTAAAGTTCTCCCTCCAGCTCTCCTTATGCAATGTGCCAGGTCACTGAATCGATCAAGGTTCATGTGAAGCTCGTCCCTTTGGATTTGTTCTCTTCCACCTCAGTACTGGTGTCATTGCCCTATGAACTGAAACCCATTCCACCCACATTAATCTTTGAGTCATGCATTTAACTCTTTGTTTATCGCATGCCAATTTGCCATAGGTCAGATAGTAACTCTGAGACATAATGCTCTTTAAGTTTGCTCCAAACTATTCAAATTCATTCAACAGAACTTTATTCCTGATCATATTAATTTTGTTGTTGCAACATGCAGGATGACAACTGGAACCCTTCGCTTCCCCTCCAAATTCCTTATCAGCCATGAAGTAACATTCTTAACCTTGACACCATGCAGGCAACACAACCTTTAGCCTCATGCTCGCCCCTGTAGAGTGGAATCACCCTGACTGTACCCTCCTCTACTGCTATTACATTTTGATTTCCTGTTTCCACTTGAATGGCTTTCTGTGCCTCGATGCTGTGGTCAGTTTGCTCATACGCATTGCATGTTCCCAAACTTGTCCAAACAATTTACAAGAACATTGGAACTGCTGGACAATTGCAGGGATTTAAGCCCCTCAGATGCTATCTCTGGCTCCCCATATCTACCTTACATGCAGTCGCACCCACCTGTGCCTGACCACAAACCTAATTTGAGAAGGGTGACTGCCTACTGAAGCAAAGTGTCAAGCTAACTTTCTGCCTCTCTGCTGTAGCACAATTTTGAGGCTCTGACTCTAGCTCCTTAAATAGGATGTGAAGTTTTTTGAGCTGCAAACGTTTAGATGCATAGACTCTGGATCACCTTGGTTTCCAAAGCACTCACAGTCTGCAATGACAACATGCCGTAATCACTGTCATATTTAATATAATTTATTAATCACTCTTGAATTCCTGGCCATTCAACTTAAAGAATTCCATACTCTTTACACTTCATTGTAATTTTTTAAATACAGTATCAATCTTCCTAACAAGCTATTTTTAAAAATAAGAGAGAGAAAAGGGGGAAAAATGAGAACCTTAATTTTAAAATAAAGACTGCAAATACTTGTCAATCCTACTCACCAAACAGCTGCTTTACCTTTACATCATTTGCATCACATAATGGTATGTGACATCAATCAGCTACTAGTCACACCACAGGTAAGCATCCCCTTCCTCTCCTGTACTGAATTCTCACTTTGAACCAAATTCTTATGTATACTCACTTGGCCTCTGTCTTTCTCATGCGAAGTCTCCCTCAGCAATGACCATGCTCATTACTCTTGCTTATTAAGAATCTATCTATCTCTGCCTTAAAAAAATTCAAACCACTTTTTGGGGAAGAGATTCAAGGACAACTCACTCTGTATGAAAAACAGAATTCTTTATCTCAATCTTATGTAGGCAACTGAATTTTTAAACATTGATACCCAATTCTGGACTCTCCAACAAGAGCAAGTAATATTTCTACATCCACCAAACCCCTTAGGATATCAGATATTTCAAAAATATATCTGACATTTCCCAGAACTTGAGGACAAAATGCAATATTGCACAAAGCTAGGAAGTTGATTCCTTTACATGTTCAAATTATAGCAAAGAACTAAGAATATTACAGCACAGGAACAGACCATTCGGCCCTCCAAGCCTGTGCTGATCCAGATCCTCCATCTAAAACTGTCACATATTTTCTAATGATCTGTATCCCTCTGCTCCCTGCCCATTCATGAATTTGTCTAGATACATCTTAAATTACGGTATTGTGCCTGCCTCTACCACCTCCACTGGCAATGGGTTCCAGGCACCACCACCATCTGCATAAAGAACTTTCCACACATATCTCCCTTAAGCTTTTCGCCTCTCACCTTGAAATCATGACCCCAAGTAATTGAGTCCCCCACCCTGGGAAAAAGCTCTTTGCTATTCACCCTATCTATATCTCTCATAATTTTGTAGACCTCAGTCAGGTCTCCTCTCAATCACACTTACTGCGTCACTAACATCCTGACCCCATCACAATTACTGGGTCACTGTCGCCCTGACCCGCTCACACTTACTGAGTCACTATCACCCTGATTCCATCACACTTACTGCATCACTATCACCCTGACCCCATCACATTTACTGCGCCTTTATCACCATGGCACTCTCACACTTACTGAGTTACTGTCACCCTGACCCCATCACACTTACTGTGTCACTATCACCCTGTGGATTGGGAGCTGTTTGAAGGTAAATCCACATTTGATATGTGGAAGGCTTTTAAAGAGAGGTTGATTAGAGTGCAGGACAGACATCTCCCTGTAAAAATGAGAGATAGAAAGGGCAAGATTAGGGAACCATGGATGACAGCTGAAATTGTGAAACTAGCTAAGAGAAAAAAGAAAGCATACATAAGGTCTAGGTGACTGAAAACAGGCAAAGAATATCGGAAATGTAGGACCAATCTGAAATGAGGAATTAAGGATGCTAAAAGGAGTCATCAAATATCTTGACAAACAGGGTTAAGGAAAATCCTAAAGCCTTTTACTCATATATACCGAGCAAGAGAGTAACTAGAGAAAGTGTTGGCCCACTCAAGGACAAAGGATGAAAGTTATGCATGGAGTCAGAGAAAATGGCTGAGATTCTTAACAAGTACTTTGCATTGGTATTCATCGAGGATAGGGACATGACGGATGTTGAGGTTAAGACTGGATGCTTGCTTACTCTAGGTCCAGTCGGCATAATGAGGGAGGAAGTATTGGGTATTCTAAACGGCATTAAGGTGCACAAGTACCCAGTTCCAGATGGTATCTATCCCAGGTTACTGAGGGAAGCGAGAAAAGAAATATCTTTGCAGCATTCTTGAACACACGTGGGGTCCTGGAGGACTGGAGAATTGCTAATGTTGTCCCCTTGTTTAAGAAGGGTAGCAGGGATAGGCCAGGTAATTATAGACTGGTGAGCCTGCTGTCAATGGTAGGGAAGCTGCTGAAGAAGTACTGAGGAATAGGACCTATGCCAATTTGGAAGAAAATGGGCTTATCAGCAACAGGCAACATGGTTTTGTGCAGGGAAGGTCAGATCTTACCAACTTAATAAAATTCTTTGAGGAAATTACAATGTTGATTGATGAGGGAAGGGTTGTAGATGTCATATACATGGACTTCAGTAAGGTGTTTGATTAGGTTCCCCATGGTAGGTTGATGGAGAAAGTGAATTACATGGGGAGCAGCTAGAAAATTGGCTGGGCAACAGGAGACAGAGAGTTATAGTGGAAGGGAGTTTCTCAAAATGGAGAACTGTGACCAGTGGTGTTGTACAGTGATCCATGCTAGAACCATTGTTGCTTGTGATATACAAAATGATCAGGAGCAAGGTATAGTTGGTCTGATTAGCAAATTTGCAGATGACAGTAAGATTGGTGGACTGGCAGATAGTGAAGGGAACTGTCAAGAGAATACAGCAAAATATAGATAGGTTGAAGAGTTAGGCGGAGAAATGGCAGATAGACTTCAATCCGAGCAAATGTGAGCTGATGCATTTTGGAAGATCCAATTCCAGACCGAACTATACAGCAAATGGAAAAGCCCTGGGGAAAATTGACATACAGAGAGATCTGGGTGTTCAGGTCCATTGTACCCTGAAGCTGGCAACGTACGTCAGTAAAATGGTCAAGAAGGCATACGGATGCTTTCCTTCATCAGATGGGGTATTGAGTACATGAGTTGGCAGGTCATTTTACAGTTGCATAAGACTGTATAAGTTCTGTCTCATTTGGAATACTGCATACTGTTCTGGTCGCTATATTACCAAAAGGATGTGGATGCTTTAAGAGGGTGCAGAGGAGGTTCACCAGGATGTTGCCTGTTATGGAGGGCGCTAGCTATGAAGAGAGGTTGAGTAGATTAGGATTATTTTCATTAAAAAGAAGGAGATTGCTATAGTTGGCCTTCGCCCATTTTAACATTCTTCCTTTAGGACCACTCTCATCTTTGTCCATGAGTATTCTAAAATTTATAGAAGTGTGATCACTATTCCTAAAGTAATCCCCTACTGAAACTTCACAACCTGGCTGGACCCATTCCCCAACACTAGGTCCAGTATGGCCCCTTCCCGAGTTGGACTATTTACACACTGCTCTATAAAACCCTCCTGAATGTTTCTGACAAATTCTGCTCCATCTAGATCCTAACACTAAGTAAATCTTAATCAATGTTGGGAAAATTAAAATCTCCTATCATCACCACCCTGTTGCTCCTACATCTTTCCATAATATCTCGATATATGTGTACCTTTATCGCATGCTCACTGTTGGGAGGCCTGTAGTGCAACCCCAACATTGTTACCTCACCCTTACTATTTCTGAGCTCTGCCCATATTGCCTCACTGCTCGAGTCCTCCATAGTGCTTTCATTCAGCACAGCTGTGTTATCCTTTTTGACCAGTAATGCAACTTTACCACCCCTCTCTATCCTGCCTGAAGCATCAATATCCTGGGATATTTAATTGCCAATCATGCCCTTCCCTCAACCTAGTCTCAGTAATAGCAATAACATAATACTCCTAGGTACTAATCCAAGCACCAAGTTCATCTGCCTTGTCTACTACACTTCTTGCATTAAAACAAATGCACCTCAGACCACTTGTCCCATTTCTTTTATCATCTGCTCCCTGCCTACAAAATGAAATATTGTGCAAAGAGTCATACAGTCATAGAGATGTAACAGCACTGAAACAGACCGTTCAGTTAACTTGTCCACGCCGACCAGATGTCCCAACCCAATCTACTCCCACCTACCAGCACCTGCCCATATCCCTCCAAACCCTTCCTATTCATATACCCATCCAGATGCCTTTTAAATGTTGCAATTGTACCAGCCTCCATCACTTCCTCTGGCAGCTCATTCCATACACGTACCACCCTCTGCGTGAAAACGTTGCTCCTTAGGTCTCTTTTATATCTTTCCCCTCTCACCCTAAACCTATGTCCTCTAATTCTGGACTCCCCCACCCCAGGGAAAAGACTTTGTCTATTTATCCTATCCATGCCCCTCATGATTTTATAAACCTACATAAGATCACCCCTCAGCCTCTGATGCTCCAGGGAAAACAGCCCTAGCCTATTCAAACTTTCCCTAAAGCTCAAATCCTCCAACCCTGGCAACATCCTTATAAATCTTTTCTGAACCCTTTTCAGGTTTCATAACATCTTTCTGATAGGAAGGAGACCAGAATTGCATGCAGTATTCCAAAATTGGCCTAACCAATGTCCTTACAGCCACAACATGACCTCCCAACTCCTGCACTCAATACTTTGACCAATGTAGGAAAGCATACCAAACACCTTCTTCATGATCCTATCTACCTGTGACTCAATTTTAAAGGAGCTATGAATCTGCATTCCTAGGCCTCTTTGTTCAGCAACACTCCCTCGGACCTTACCATTAAGTGTATAAGCCCTTCTAAGGAATAAGAGAATGATCAAAGAAAGAATAGGGCCGATCAGGGATAGCATAGGGAACTTCTGTATAGAGTCTGAGGAGGTAGGGGAAGCCCTAAATGAGTTTTTTGCTTTGTCTTTACGAAAGAAAAGGACCTTGTACTGAATGAAACCATTGAGGAGCAGGTAAGCATGCTGGAACGGATAGAGATTGAGGAAGCTGATGTGCTGAAAAGTTTGACAAACATTAAGATTGACAAGTCGCCAGGGCCAGACCAGATTTGTCTTTGGCTGCTTTGGGAAGCGAGAAATGTGATTGCTTCGCTGCTTGCGAAAATCTTTGCATTCTCGCTCTCCACCGGAATCGTACCTGAGGACTGGAGGGAGGCAAATGTAATTCCTCTCTTTAAGAAAGGAAATAGGGAAATCCCCTGCAATTACAGACCAGTCAGTCTCACATCTGTTGTCTACAAGGTGTTAGAAAGGATTCTGAGGGACAGGATTTATGACCATCTGGAAGAGCATGGCTTGATTAAATGCAGTTAGCACGGCTTTGTGAGGGGCAGGTCATGCCTCACAAATCTTATTGAGTTCTTTGAGGATGTTACTAGACAAGTTGATGAGGGTTGAGTGGTGGATATGGTGTATATGGACTTCAGCAAGGCACTTGATAAGGTTCCCCATGGTAGGCTCGTTCAGAAGGTCAGGAGGAATGAAATATAGGAAAATTTAGCTGTCTGGATTCAGAATTGGCTGGTCGACAGAAGACAGTGATTGGTAGCGGAAGGAATGTATTCTGCTTGGAAGTCAGTGGTGAGTGGTGTTCCACAGGGCTCTGTTCTTGGGCCTCTCCTCTTTGTAATTTTTAATGATGACTTGGATGAGGGGATTGAAGGATGGGTTAGCAAGTTTGCAGACGACCCAACAATAGGAGGCATTGTTGACAGTATAGACGAGTGTTGTAGGCTGCAGCATGACATTGACAGGATGCAAAGATGGGCTGAGAGGTGGCAGATGGAGTTCAACCTGGATAAATGCAAAGTGATGCATTTTGGAAGGTCGAACTTGAAAGTTGAGTACAGGATTAAAGACAGGATTCTTGGCAGTATGGAGGAACAGCGGGATCTTGGTGTGCAGGTACATAGATCCCTTAAAATTGCCACCCAAGTGGACAGGGTTGTTAAGAAAGCATATGGTGTTTTGGCTTTCATTAACAGGGGGATTGAGTTTAAGAGCCATGAGATCTTGATGGAGCTCTATAATACTTTGGTTAGACCGCACTTGGAATACTTTGTCCAGTTCTGGTCGCCCTATTATAGGAAAGATGTGGATGCTTTGGAGAGGGTTCAGAGGAGGTTTACCAGGATGCTGCCTGGACTGGAGGGCTTATCTTACGAAGAGAGATTGACTGAGCTCGGACGGACCTAATTGAGGTGTACAAGATAATGAGAGACATAGATAGAGTTGATAGCCAGAGACTTTTTCCAAGGGCAGTAATTGATAACACGAGGGGTCATTGTTTTAATCTGTTTGGCGGAAAGTATTGAGGGGATGTCAGAGGCGGGTTCTTTATGCAGAAATTTGTGAGAGCGTGTAATGCGTTGCCAGCAGCAGTTGTGGAAGCAAGGTCATTGGAGATATTTAAGAGACTGCTGGGCATGCATATGGTCACAGAAATTTGTGGGTTTGTACACTAGGTTTACCTTACATGTCGGCACGACATCGTGGGCTGAAGGGCCTGTTCTGTGCTGTACTGTTCTATGTTCTATGTTCTAATATTTGCTTTCCCAAAATGCAGCACCTCGCATTTATTGGAATTAAACTCCATCTGCCACTTCTCAACTCATTGGCCCATCTGATCAAGATACCATTGTACACTGAGGTAACCTTCTTCACTGTCCACTACGCCTCCATTTTTGATGTCATCTACAAACTTACTAACGATACCTCTTATGGTCACATCTAAATTATTTATATAAATGATCCTTGGGGCACTCCACTGGTCACAGGCCCGCACCATGACCCTCTGTCTTCTACCTTTGAGTCAGTTCTGTATCCAAATGGCTACATCTCCCTGTATTCCATGAGATCCAACCTTGCTAACCAATCTCCCATGGGGAACCTTGTCGAACGCCTTACTGAAGTCCATATCGATTACATCTACCGCCCTGCCCTCATCAATCCTCTTTGTTACTTCTTCAAAAAACTCAATCAAGTTTGTGAGACATGATTTCCCACGCACAAAGCCATGTTGACTATCCTTGATCAGTCCTTGCCTTTCTAAATATATGTTGGATTCCCTCCAACAACTTGCCCACTACCGATATCAGGATCACTGGTCTAAAGCTGGGAAGTTGATCTTTTTACATGTTCAAATTAGTGTACCTTTTGCTTCTGTTTATCTGGCGAGAAGTTCATTTTGAAAGAGCAATGACCCTGGGATATTTTGCTAATTACATTAAAACTCTGAATTTTATTTTTGTACTGATTTGAATATTAATGGCTGGAATAAAACTTTCATCATAATGTGCTGATTGATTAGCGTTCTATTAAACCCATAGTCATCAATAAACATGAAATGAGGATTGTTAGTGTACATGGATTAATTGTTTTTCTTTTAGATAGGTGTAAAGCATTATATTATTGAAAAGTAATTGGCTTTCTGCTGAGTAATTCCTTTGGTTCTAGGGATCTCCCAGCTCAGCTTTCAAAGAATTTCCCCCTGGTGTGCGATATTTTTCCCTTTAATCCTTTTTTTCCCTTATGGTAGTTTTAAGAAACGTTTCCATTCTTAGCTCCATCTTTTTGTCTAATTTTACAAACTACAGGCTTTTCTTAAGATCTAGTTTTAAAACATCATCTTGACTTTTTAAATCATATTTTCACATCTCTGTTAAAAAGTCCCACAACGGATTTGAACAACACCATCAATATACTGGTTGTAACACATTTTTGGAGGTCTTGAGGGCATTAAAAATGCTAAGTCAACTGCAGATTTTTTTGTAGAACTTATTAACATTAGATAGGAATAAATATCTTGTCAGATCTTTTTGTATAACCCAAGTGTATTGTTTTCAGTTGTATCAATTTGACAGTTTCGTCAGATAAAATTAGTTGACTCCCCTGAATTTCAAGTAAATGAACTTCCTGGTCACAGTCTGCATTTTAAAGGTTTGGAGTTGCACACAATGGCAAAGGCTAATTTTTATGAAATTCATGTCTCCTTTCTGGTTCCATCACAACATTTTCTGAATGGAGGAAATTATTAAATTACACATTCTAGATTTAAGATTGATATACTATACTTCATCTTTTCTTCTCTAACATTAAATATTATGGCTTTCTTAATTTGGCTTTAACTGGTTTCTTTTTTCGAATAAGCATTTCTTTCTTATATTTGTTACATATTTTCATCATGTACTAGACAATGATGTGGATTGGGATATTGCAGGAATCTACTGTGGCAAAGGTCAAGAAGACCTTATTTAACAGATGAGTTGTACCCCAATTTACCATCACTAATATACATTTCCTTATATTTGGAATCCCCATTTGTTCTTCACACTCTGATGCTTTTAGCAATTAAGTTTGATTAACTTCTCAACCTTAATTGCTGATATCTAAGTATTTATTGCAATAGAAAGGTCTGGTTCTTGCAAATTTATGTTGAACATGAGTTTTAAATTGACTTCTTCAGTTAAAAAATCTAAAACTACTATCATTCAGAATTTTAATAGTTTGATGAAAGTAACACACGTTTGATAGATAATACTTGGATTGTATTAGCATGACTTTTATGTTAAGTACTCACCGGCTGTGTATAGGGTAACTGGAAATTTCCATCAATTTTGGTGGTTGAGCTTTATTTATCGAAGAGTTGAGCAGCAAATAATAATGCTGCTTACTTCTGGGAGAGCAGTTAGTCCACTGGGACACATAATGACTATGGCCAGCTCTACTTTAAATTAAATGAAACAAAACATTCATAAGGTGCACAGAAATGAATTTACACATCCAGGGAGTTTAATAGGTACATCCAACATGAAGGAGATGAATTGTGTGAGAAAGGACCGTCCCATCAGATCCATTTTACTAATCAAGATTTCAACTCCTCCATGTGCTGTCCTTCAGCTGACTGTGATCAATAAGAGATAATATTTTCCACCTCCTTGTGGAATGTGACTTTGTAAAGAAGGCCTGGAAAAATCTGGGGTAATTATTATCAATGTTCATCTGAGTAGTTCTGTATTACAGGATTCTATGCTTTATGGGATATTTCCAGGGACATATTCATAGATAAATATCAACTGCAGCTGGAGGACCATCAATTCAATAAAAGTCTGCAAATTAGTGGTTTTCCAGTGCAAAGAGTTACACATGACTGAGTGTTGCAGAGCTGCCACATTACAAGACCCAAGACCATGTGTTCAGACATGCCCTCAAACTTGTACTGCAGAGACCCAACAAAGAAAGGTTGTTGCTTCATACCTTCCAGTACATCAAAGGACTGGAAACTGTGTTAGAACCCCTAGGGCTCTGAGTATTGAAATTGTAATGAGCCAGCAAAAGTGGAATGTGGTTTATAGGGAGCAGTCTATTTCGACAGCACTTACTGCAATTTTCAATCTGGAATGTTTTTTCTCTTCAGCTGTATATCTGACATGGAATGTATGTTGTAGATGTTGTCACAGCAGTAATAAAATATGGACTATTGATTAGAGTATTCGAGATATACAGCACAGAAGCAGACCCTGCGGCCAAACCCGTCCATGCCGACCAGATATCCCAACCCAATCTAGTTCCACCTGCCAGCACCCTGTCCATATCCCTCCAAACCTTTCCTATTCATATACCCATCCAAATGCCTTTTAAATGTTGCATTCATACCAGCCTCCACCACTTCCTCTGGCAGCCCATTCCACACATGCACCACCCTCTGCGTGAAAACGTTGCCCCTTAGGTCTCTTTTATATCTTTCCCCTCTCACCCTAAACCTATGCCCTCTAGTTCTGGACTCCCCCACCCCAGGAAAAAGACCTTGTTTATTTACCCTATCCATGCCCCGCATGATTTTATAAACATTTATAAGGTCACCGCTAAGCCTCCGACACTCCAGGGAAAACTGCCCGAGCCTATTCAACCTCTCTGTAAAGCTCAAATTCTCCAACCCTGGCAACATCCTTGTAAATCTTTTCTGAACCTTTTCAAGTTTCACAACATCTTTCTGATAGGAAGGAGAGCAGAATTGCATGCAATATTCCAAAAGTGGCCTAAGCAATGTCCTGTACAGCTGTAATATGTTCTCCCAACTCCTGTACTCAATACTCTGACCAATAAAGGAAAGCACACCAAATGCCTTTTTCACTATTCTATCTATCTGCGACTCCACTTTCAAGGAGCTATGAAGCTACACTCCAAGATTTCTTTGTTCAGCAACACTGCTGAATTCCATTATTTGATTTTAATTATTGGGACTCTCATTGGCTGAAATATTTTTATAAAGGAAGCACTCTGCCTTAAAATGGCCACATCAATCATCTGACCAAAGCCTCAGGTTAAGAAGCACTTTGATTTGAAAATTCTAACATATGCCTTCAAACCTTGGATGACCATACACAACCTTTCTCTATAATTTCCTGCAGTGTTACAAACTTTGATGATTGTTATGCTCCTCTAAAGTTTGGTTTATTGTTCATCCATAATTTTGATCTCCATTGTTGATATCTGTACATTCAGCTGCTGAGACCCTATACTCAAGAATTATTTCCTCAATTGTTATTACTTCCTTTAAGATGTTCATCAAAATATATCTTTATGGTTAAGTCTTTTGTCATTTAGTCTTATATCACCTTAAGTAGCTTGGCATCAACTGTGGATAACTACTGTAAAAAGCTTTTGGATGTTTTATTACATTAAAAGAGCTCTATAAATGGAAGCTGTTATAGTTTTTTTTATCTCCTTCAAAAATTACATGTCATTAGCTTTCATTGAGGATCTTTAATTTTCTCTTCTATAACCACACTCTTTGGCCTCCTTGTACAGTGTAACTCACACAAAAGGAGTTCATTACCAATATTATTCCCCTTACACAGCAACCTCTTTGTGGGCTAGTGATTGCTGCACACAGGATAAAAGACAGAATGGAGGAATTTCTAATTGTGTTTCTCAGTGAAAGCAGTCCCAGGGCTGAACTTTCTCAAAGATTTGCTTGTTCATTTCACAAGTCTCATGGACGTTTTCTGTCCATGAGCTCAAATGAATTTCCTCATGAAATTTTATACTGCTAACCTCATTAAGTATTCAGCAACAGCCACAGCATAACTCTTGCTGTATCTTGTGCTCACCAGTGGATATACTCACTACTGCTTGGACCTTCTAAGCTTCCTGGTGCTGCCACCATATTAAAGTGCAGTTGTGCACCAGTTCAAACGCTGCAAGTCAGGAGTAAGTCTTTACAATTGCAAAGAAAGGAATAGAACACACTCCATCTACATCAATGGAGCTGGGGTTGAGAGGGTGGAGAGCATCAAGCTCCTAGGAGTGACAATAACCAACAACCTGTTCTGGACTTCACATGTAGATGTGACAGTCAAGAAGGCACAACAAAGTGTCTTCTTCCTCGGTCAGCTCAGGAAATTTGGCATGTCCATAAGAACCCTCACCAACGTTTACAGATTGAAAGCATACTGTCCGGGTGCATAATGGCCAGGCATGGCATCTCTCTGCCTAGGACCATAAGAAACTATAGAATGTTGTGTGCACAGCCCAGACCATCACAGAAGCTAACCTTCCATCTATGGACTTCATTTACACGGCTTGTTGCCACAGAAAGGCTGCCAACATCATCAAAGACCCATTGCACCCCAGAAGTGCTCTCCTAAAACCTCTCCTGTCAGGCAGAAGATACCGAAGCTTGAAAACTAGCAGGTTCAGGAACAACTTCCTCCTGGCTGTTATTAGACTGATGACTGGACTCTCTAACTTCAAATAATGCTGATTGTGGTAATGTTGATCTTGCCTCACACACGCCCTGTGTGATGCAACCTGTAAGCCTTTGTCCATGTTTATTTTCTTTTCACCTAATGATCTGTATGTCCTTGCTTACTTTATTCTGCCTGTACTGCTCATAAATAAAGCTTTTCACTATATTTACGCACACATGACTACAAATAAATCAAATCAAGGTGCAAAGTACTGCAGTAATCCAAGTTGGAGGACGGGAAAAATTTCTGGCTGTAACAGCTGCTCCTTTTTTGTGGTATTTTAGGTGCTGGAGGTGATTTCCTCAACTTGCAGGAGCAGCAATTACTGTTTTATATGCTGTTGCATTGTTTTGGAACTTTGGGAAAAAAAAAGTCAGAACAACAGCAGTTTTAAAAGGGAGAAGAACAGACAAAGGAAGCACATGGTGAGGTCAGTGCAGGAGACAGAGAGAGAGAACCTGCACAGTTACTGCCTTTGCTGTTTGAATTCTTGTATCACTGGACATCAGAGGGCATCTGGGAAAATTATCAAACAGTGAAATTCACAACTGATCTTGGAGGAACTGTTGGGCGAAGTTCACAGCACAGAATCAGATAAGTTAATTGTTGTTTTAAGTGTGTCCTACAGAGAATCTGCAGTAGTGAGTAGAGTAGGCTCTTTCTTGATTATATGTTTTTGGAGATATGTCTGTTGATTAAACTTAAAATATAAGCCATAATTATTAATTTAACTTGGGCAGTGTTTGTAGAGGAATAAGACGGTGTTATTTTCTGGGTCTGGAGATAGTGAAGGAGCAAAAATGGCCTTTAATAGAGTGATATGTACTTCTTGTCAGATGTGGAAGTTTAAAGAGAGTTTAAGGGTTACTGCAGATTATATCTGCCATAAATGCTGCTGGCTGCGAATCTTATCAGATCGAATGGACTGGTTAGAGAGACAGTTAGAAGCAATGAGGAATTTGCAACAGCAACAGTATGCGATGGATGGCAGTTATAGGAAGGGGGGAAAAGTCTCAGATACAGTCATATAGATGGGGTAACTCCAGGAAAGATCAGAGGGATAGGCAGCTAGTGCAGGAGTCTTTTGTGGTTATACCCATTTCAAACAGGTATGCTGTTTTGGAAAATGTAGGGGGTGATGGATTCTCAGGGGAAGTGTGTAGAAGACAATTTTCTGATTCAGTATGTTAATGTAGCTACTAGAGAAGGTGCAAAACTTGACCTACTCTTGGGAAATAAGGCAGGGCAGGTGACTGAGGTGTCAGTTGGGGAGCACTTTGGGGCCAGTGACCATAATTCTATTAGATTTAAAATAATGATGGAAAAGGATAGACCGGACCTAAAAGTTGAAGTTCTAAATTGGAGAAAGGCCAATTTTGACGGTATTAGGCAAGAACTTTTGAAAGCTGATTGGGGGTAGGCAAAGGGACAGCTGGAAAATGGGAAGCCTTCAGAAATGAGATAACGAGAATCCAGAGAATGTGTATTCCTGTTAGGGTGAAAGAAAAGGCTGGTAAGTATAGGGAATGCTGGATGACTAAAGAAATTGAAGGTTTAGTTAAGAAAAAGAAGGAAGCATATGTAAGGTATAGACAAGATAGATCGAGTGAATCCTTAAAAGAGTATAAAGGAAGTAGGAGTATACTTAAGAGGGAAATCAGGAGGGCAAAAGGAGACATGAGATAGCTTTGGCAAATAGAATTAGGAGAATACAAAGAGTTTTTTCAAATACATTAAGGACAAAAGGGTAACTAGGGAGAGAATAGGGCCCCTCAAAGATCGGCAAGGCGGCCTTTGTGTGGAGCCGCAGAAAATGGGGGAGATACTAAATGAGTATTTTGCACCAGTGTTTACTGTGGAAAAGGATATGCAAGATATAGACAGTAGGGAGATAGATGGCGGCATCTTGCAAAATGTCCATATTACAGAGGAGGAAGTGCTGGATGTCTTGAAATGCATAAAAGTGGATAAATCCCCAGGACCTGATCAGGTGTACCCTAGAAATCTGTGGGAAGCTAGAGAAGTGATTGCTGGGCCTCTTGCTGAGATATTTGTATCATTGATAGTCACAGGTGAGGTGCCGGAAGACTGAAGCTTGGCTATCGTGGTGCCACTGTTTAAGAAGGGTGGTAAGGACAAGCCAGGGAACTATAGACCAGTGAGTCTCACGTCGGTGGTGGGCAAGTTGTTGGAGGGAATCCTGAGGGACAGGATGTACATGTACTTGGAAAGTCAAGGACTGATTAGGGATAGTCAACATGGCTTTGTGCGTGGGAAATCATGTCTCACAAACTTGACTGAGTTTTTTGAAGAAGTAAGATAGAGGATTGATGAGGGCAGAGCAGTAGATGTGATCTCTATGGACTTCAGTAAGGTATTCCACAAGGTTCCCCATGGGATACTGATTAGCAAGGTTAGATCTCACGGAATACAGGGAGAAGTAGCTATTTGGATACAGAACTGGTTCAAAGCTAGAAGACAGTGGGTGGTGGTGGAGGGTTGTTTTCAGACTGGAGGCCTGTGACCAGTGGAGTGCCATAAGGATTGGTACTGGGTCCTCTACTTTTTGTCATTTACATAAATGATTTGGATGTGAGCATAAGAGGTACAGTTAGTAAGTTTGCAGATGACACCAAAATTGGAGGTGTAGTGGACAGCGAAGAGGGTTACCTCAGATTACAACAGGATCTTGACCAGATGGGCCAAATAGGCTGAGAAGTAGCAGTTTATTTCAGATAAATGCGAGGTGCTGCATTTTGGGAAAGCAAATCTTAGCAGGACTTATACACTTAATGGTAAGGTCCTAGGGAGTGTTGCTGAACAAAGAGACCTTGAAGTGTGGTTCATAACACCTTGAAAGTGGAGTCGCAGGTAGATAGGATAGTGAAGAAGGCATTTGGTATGCTTTCCTTTATTGGTCAGTGTATTGAGTACAGGAGTTGGGAGGTCATGTTGCGGCTATACAGGACATTGGTTAGGCCACTTTTGGAATATTGCATGCAATTCTGCTCTCCTTCCTATCGGAAAGATGTTGTGAAATTTGAAAGGGTTCAGAAAAGATTTACAACGATGTTGCCAGGGTTGGAGGATTTGGGAGAGGCTGAACAGGCTGGGGTTGTTTTCCCTGGAGCGTCGAAGGCTGAGGGGTGACCTTATAGAGGTTTACAAAATCATGAGAGGCATGGATAGAGTAAATAGGCAAAGTCTTTTCCCTGGGATCCGGGAGTCCAGAACTAGAGGATATAGGTTTAGGGTCAGAGAGGAAAGATATAAAAGAGACCTACGGGGCAACTTTTTTACACAGAGGGTGGTACATGTATGGAATGAGCTGCCAGAGGAAGTGGTAGAGGCTGGTACAATTGCAACATTTAAGAGGCATTTAGATGGGTATATGAATAGGAAGGGTTTGGAGAGATATGGGCCGGGTGCTGGCAGATGCGACTAGATTGGGTTGGGATATCTGGTCGGCATGGGTGAGTTGGACCGAAGGGTCTGTTTCCATGCTGTACATCTCTATGACTCTATGACTGTATGAGGTGTTGCAAATGTCAAAGTGTGAAGAATTGTTCCAATAGAGGCAAATTGGCTCCCTGTTTTACTGATGGGAGTAGGGAAAATTAAAATCTTCTGAGCTTCGATAAGTGGCATGCATGGCACTTCATTGTACATAGAATATCACATTTCTGAAAGATACTCACACATTAAATTACCATTGCCTGTTTGACTATCATTTTAGCTACACAGGTTATCCTTTCTTCCTTACACATATGATACTGAGTACACTGTCTGAGGGAATGTCACTCTTTCCCAACACCCATTATAATGTCTTGTCATTGTTGAATGCAGGATCATCAGATGTTATAGAGTAATACAGCATGGAAACAGACCCTCCAGCCCAACCAGTCCATGCTGGCCAACTACCATTTGTCTCTGGTTGTTCATTCTACATGTGAACCACTCACTGTGAAAACAAGTTGGCCCTTGTGTCCTTTTTAAATTGTTCTTCTCTCAACTTAAAAATAGTTTTGAACTCCCCCACCCTGGGGAAAGACCATTGTTATTCACCATAGCTATGCCCATCATGATTTTATAAACCCTGATAAGGTCACTCCTGAACCTTCTATGCTCCAGTGTAGTAGCTTGTAAAGATTTCAAGAAATTGTTAATATTAACTTCTATCACACATGAGGAAAATCAATGGTCGCTTTTCACACAACACCAAATGTACAGTCAATGATTGATGACTTCACTCAACTCCAATCAATTGGAAGCAGATATCAATTAAGTCCTGTCTGGCTCCTCAGAAGATTGGTACCGATCTTTGAGCTCTTCAGCATCCATCTCATCCCTTCTTTTCTTACTAAAGTTATGCAGAGCATAGCATGCAAATGCACCTTCCACTTCCCAGATTGAACTAAGCATTGGAACTTCATTTTACGAGGCCTATCATCTGCTCCATGGTGGGCCTCATGTTAGAATGGACTGCATTGTTTTGATGCTTGGCCTCAAACTGAAGTTTGTGTCAAAGAGTTGCAGAGGGTAGCTCTTATCTCCCAGTAACCATTCCCATAAGGCATCTGGCCCCTGAATCAAAATAAGAAACTGGTTTGTTATCTCTGGTTTGTTACCCGTGCCAAGTGCTTGCAAGGCAAGGAATAGGGAGAGAGAGGATTTGAACATGTAGCTACAGGAATGGTGCAGGAGACAGGGTTTTGGATTCCTGGATAAATGGGGCTCTTTCTGGGGTAGATGGGACCTCTACAAACACGATGGTCTTCCCCTGAACCAGAGGGGTATCAATATCCGGGGGAGGGGAGATTTGCTTTTGCCCTTTGGGTGGGTTTAAACAGCAGAGCAAATTGTAGTTCGAGTATAGAGGAGGTTGAGAGTAGGGAAGTCCAAAATACAGTTTTAGGGTCACAATAGAGCATTGGCAAGCAAAACGTTGGTTTGAAGTATGTCTATTTCAATGCCAGGAGCATCCAGAATAAGGTGGGTCAACCTGCAGCATGGGTTGGTACCTGGGATTTCGATGTTGTGGCTATTTCAGAGACATGGGCAGAGCAGGGACAGGAATGGTTGTTGCAAGTTCCAGGATTTAGATGCTTCAGTAAGAACACAAAAGGTGGTAAAAGAGATGGGAGTGTGGCATTGATAGTCAAGGACAGTTTTACGGCTACAGAAAGGATGTTTGAGGACTCGTCAACTGAGATAATATGAGCTGAGATGAGGAATAGGAAATAGGTGATCACCCTGTTGGGAATTTTCTATAGGCTTCCGAATTGTTCCAGAGATGTAGAGGAAAGGAGAGCAAAGATGATTCTTGATAGGAGCGAGAGTGACAGGTTAGTTGTTATGGGGGACTTCAACTTCCCAAATATTGACTGGGAATGCTATAGTTCTGGTATTTAGATGGGTAAGTTTATGTCCATTGTGTGCAGGAAAGTTTTCTGACATAGAATGTAGACAGGCCAACAAGGGACAAGGCCATATTAGATTTGGTACTGGGTAATGAACCCAGCTAGGTGTTAGATGGAGATAGGTGAGCACTTTGGTGATAGTGACCACAATTCAGTTATGTTTACTTTAGCGATGGAAAGGGATAGTTATACACCGGAGGTCCAGAGCAACAGATGGGGGAAAGGAAATTATGATTCGATTAGACAAGATTTAGGATGCATAGGATTGGGAAGGAAACTGCAGGGGATGAGCACAATAGAAATGTGGAGCTTATTCAAGGAACAGCTACTGTGTGTCCTTGATAAGTATGTACCTGTTAGATAGGGAGTAAGTTGTCGAGTGCAGGAGCCGTGGTTTACTAAGGAAGTTTATTCTCTTGTCAAGAGGAAGAAGAAGACATATGTGAAGATGAGATGTGAAGGCTCAGTTAGGGCAACTGAGAGTTAAAAGGTAGCCAGGAAAGACCTAAGGAGAGAGCTAAGATGAACGAAGGCAGGACATGAGAAGTTGTTGGCGGAAAGGATCAGGGAAAACCTGAAAGCTTTCTATTGGTATATAAGGGAGAAAAGAATGACTAGAGTAAGATTAAGGCCAATCAAAGATAGTAGTGGGAAATTGTGCGTGGGGTCAGAGGAGATAGGGAAAGTGCTAAATGAATATTCTTCATCAGTATTCACACTGGAAAAAGACAATGTTGTCAAGGAGAATACTGAGATACAGGCTACTAGATTACATGGGATTGAGGTTCACAAGGAGGAGGTGTTAGTAATTCTGGAAAGTGTGAAAATAGCTAAATCCACTGGGCCGAGTGGGAATTATCGTAGGATTCTCTGGGAAGCCAGGGAGGAGATTGCCGAGCCTTTGGCTTTGATCTTTGTCATCACTGTCTACAGGAAAAGTGCCAGAAGACTGGAGGATAATAAATGTTATTCCATTGTTCAAAAAGGGGAGTAGAGACAACCCTGATAATTATAGACCTGTGAACCTTACTTCGGTTGTTGATAATGCGTTGGATAAGGTTATAAGAGAGAGGATTTATAATCATCCAGAAAGGAATAATTTGATTGGCGATAGGCAACATGGTTTTGTGAAGGGTAGACCATGGCTCACAAACCTTATTGAGTTCTTTAAGAAGGTGACCAAAGAGGTGGATGAGAGTAAAGCAGTTGATGTGATGGAAATGGATTACAGTAGGGAATTTGATAAGGTTCTCCATGATAGGTTACTGAACAAAATACAGAGGCATCGGATTGAGGGTGATTTAGCAGTTTGGATCAGAAATTGCCTAGCTGAAGGAAGACAGAGAGTGGTGGTTGATGGGAAATGTTCATCTTGGAGTTACTAGTGATATACTGCAAGGATCTATTTTGGGTTCACTGCTGTTTGTCACTTTTATAAAGGACCTGGATGGGGACATAGAAGGATGGGTCAGTAAATTTGCGATGACGTTAAAGTCAGTAGAGTTGTGGATAGGCGGTGGTGTGCAGATAGGCTGCAGAGCTGATCTGAGAGATGGCAAATGGAGTTTAATGCAGCAAAGTGTGAGTAACAGGAATGCAGACTACTGGGTGAATGGTAAGATTCTTGGTATTGTCGATAAGCAGAGGGATCTCGGTGTCCGTGTACATAGATCTCTCAAAGTTGACACACGTTGACAGGGCTGTTAAGAAGGCATACAGTATGTTAGCTTTTATTAGCAGAGGGATCGAATTTCAGAACCATGAGGTCATGCTGCATCAGTTCAAAGCTCCGGTGCGGCAGCACTTGCAGTACTGCGTACAGGTTTGGTCACCACATTATAGGAAGTTTGTGGACGCTTTGGAAAGGGTTCAGAGGAAATTTAATAGGGTGTTGCCTGATATAGAGAGAGGATCTTATGAGGAAAGTTTAAGCGACTTGAGGCTATTTTCATGAGAGTGAAGAAAGTTGTGAGATGACTTAATTGAAACATATAAGATAATCAGAGGGTTAGATCTGGTGGACAGATTCAATCTCTGTTCACATGTCAGTCTTGCCATCTGATGAATCCATCTGGTAAACATTTCTTGTATTCCCTCCATTGCCAGAACATCCTTCCTCAGTCAAGGAAATAAAGGGTTTATGCCCGAATTGTCGACTCTCCTACTCCTCAGATGCTGCCTGACCTGCTGTGCTTTTCCAGCACCACATTTATTTGGCACTGTAGTAATACAAGTTGAATGAGTGAGACAATGCATGCCAGATAAAGCATAATATCTATAAATGCAAGGTTATCCACTTTGGTAGCAAAAGCAGAAAGGCAGATTATTATTTGAATAGCAATGGATTGAGAAAGGGAGAGGTGCAATGAGACCTGGGTATCCCTGTACACTAGTTACTGAAAGTAAGCATACCACCGTAGCAGGCGGCGAAGAAGTAAAATAATCTATTGGCCATCATTGTAAGCAGAATCAAGCACATCATGCTGCAATTGTACAGGCCTTCTTCAGTTCCTGAAGAAGGGCTTATGCCCGAAACGTCGATTCTCCTGTTCCCTGGATGCTGCCTGATCTGCTGCGCTTTTCCAGCAACACATTTCCAGCTCTGATCTCCAGCATCTGCAGACCTCACTTTCTCCTCAGGCCTTGATGAGACCATACCTGGAATATTATGTACAGTTTTGGTCTCCTTACCTGAGGAAGGATGTTCTGGCAATGGAGGGAGTACAAGAAAGGTTGGCCAGACTGGTTCATAGAACAATACAGCATAGAACAGGCCCTTCGGCCCACGATGTTGTGCCGAACATTTGTCCTAGCTTAAGCACCCATCCATGTACCTATCCAATTGCCGCTTAAAGGTCACCAAAGATTCTGACTCTACCACTCCCACAGACAGCGCATTCCATGCCCCCACCACTCTCTCGGTAAAGAGTGAAGGGGGATAAACTGAGAGAGGATAGAAAGGGGAGCGACTGACTGAGCGGGAGATGAAGAGATGTTAGATGAGGGTGAAGTTAGATAGATCAGAAGACCGCATTAGAGTTGATCAGTATGCACAGACAGAAGTTAGAAGTTTTATTTAGAATTTCCTCTGGACTGCAAGCCTTTTGTCTAGGCGCCATATCCTGTGAGCACAATGATGATACTGGCTGTCATCCCAGATCATTTATTTTCAATACTGCCACAGAGTTGTTTATTGACAGCTAAACAGAACCCATTAGGCCAATAGATTGGTTTCATGGAGAAAGCTGAATTTCCAAGCGCAGCAGGAAATGATAACTACCCACGATATTGTGTGAGAAGCTGGGCCAGAGAATCTCAGTGAGAGGGATCACTGACAGAGGGGAAATCATCATCTCAGCTGTGGGTCAAATAATGATTGATAAAGTTTACACACCACTTCCCTAGTTTTGTAATCCACATTTCAATTTATATAGCTCAGTTTCAGGAGTGCATTTTAAGAACCTTATCTCTTTATACTTTGCATATATTGGTAT
>NC_057711.1:90994485-91052269 GCF_004010195.1 Chiloscyllium plagiosum
ATCAAGGACACGTCGTATCTGTTTCTTGAAAAAGTTCCACATTTCCACGACATCCTTCCCTGACAGCCTATGCTCCCAACTTATGCTCCTCAGATCCTGTCTTACAGTATCGTAATTACCCTTCCCCCAATTGTAAAACCTACCCTGTTGCACGCACCTATCTCTCTCCATAACCAAGGTGAAAGTCACAGAATTGTGGTCACCATCACCAAAATGTTCACCCACTAACAAGCCCATCACTTGTCCTGGTTCATTACCGAGTACCAAATCCAATATGGCCTCCCCTCTGGTCGGACAATCTACATACTGAGTTCCTTGGATTGCAAGACTAACACATGAATCGGGATTGAATCAGTTAGGACGGTATGCACTGGAGATTAGAGGAATGATGGGGGATCTCATAGAAACCTAATTTTAACAGGTCCAGACAGGATAAATGCAGGACAGATGTTCCTGAGGATTGGGATTTTAGAAGTCACAGTCCAGATATATCGATTGGCTATTGAGGACTGAGATGAAGGGAAATTTTTTCACTGAAAGAATGCTGAGCCTGTAGAATTCACTGCCATGGAAAGCGGTTGAGGGCAAAACATTGAATATTCTCAAGAAGAAGATATATACAGATCTTAAGGCTAAAGAGATCAGAAGGTATGGGCAGAATGCAAGAACAGGGTACGTAGCTCAATGATCAGCTATTATCATGTTGTATGGTGTAGCATGCTCAAAAGTCTGAATGGTCTACTCCTTCTCCTATTTTCTATGTTTCAAAGATGCAGCATCCATGAAGGAAAGAAAGCTTTTTCTCTCCACTCTGTGCAAAGAAATGTCTCTTGGTTTCAGGCCAACCCCATATTCTGATATTGTGACTCTGCATCTCGCATTCTTTTAATTTTAACAGAACATTAGTCAAGTCTCTCCAATCTCTCCTCATTAGACAATCCCTCATCCTAGGTATCAGTATAATATTAATTCTTTAGTCCTCGTGGCATGATAATGGTGAAACATGACGCACAGTGCATGGTGGTGTCTGTATTCCAAATTATTAATTTGATTTGATATGTAGACTCTTCACTAAAGTCATCACTGTTCCTTTCAGCTTGAATCTATTATGACACTGCAGCAGTATCTTACTGGTTGGACCTGTTTGTCTTACTGTTAATTCTTGTGATTTAATTCCGTTGGCTTCTTTTTACACTTGTGAAAATGCCATTAATGCAAAGAGTCTGAAAATCCGTGACTGTTACAATGCATCTTTGCAGCAGGAGTCCCTTACACTGCCTGGAATCGAGGCTCACACCCAGATACATAGACTTAGGGTATTCAAGTGATTGTGTGGGATGAAGTTTCTCACAAACCTAAAGCAACCATTATAAATGAGTGAGGGTGGGAACCATTCCAAGACTTTATCCTTTCAATATACTCTACTCATAAGCATACTTTCAAATAGACAACGCTGCCACTCAGGTTGTTGGTAGACATTGGGACCACTTGGAAACCAAGACAAGTATTGAATCATTGACTCCCAAAGTGGTCCCCTTTACAGCAGCTCATAGTTGTTTTCTGGAAACTGTTTAACTTTCCAGCATATGTCAAATGTTGGGCAACATAGATGTGCTTCTTTCATATGGATGCCTACTATTGCATGTTATGGGAACTCCCCAAATTCACAAGCTTTGATGGGGTCAACAACAAATATTCTGACAGACAAATCTGTGTATTTAAACCTGGAAATTTCAGTGTTAGTAAGTTGAACCAAAACTAATTTTACTTTGAGGGCAAATTGTTACACTTTTTAATGGCCAGTATCATACCTATGTGTATCTAACTAATGACAGAATAATAGGATGTATTCCACTCAGTCCTTTGTGTGAGACACTGCTGTTCCTTTAGCTTTAGCTTCTGCATTTTAGCTATTTTGCGATATATTAGCTTGTAATTGAGAAAGTGCACTGAATATAGTACTAGCAATTGGTTGTAAAGAATGATACATTAGATAAATATGCATTGTATTGGAATTGCTTTAAGTGGAATGTAACCGGCAGGTCTCCTTCTCAGCATCTATCAAGTGCCATGCTTAAAATGCAGCACTGTACTTTTATGCAAATTTTGCAATGATACTACTTTAAACTGAAGAGAAGTGAAACTATTGATCTAGACTTTTTTTTTCCAGTTTTAGAATCGCTGTCAGTTCAATGGAATAGCAATTATAAGGGTATGAATATTAGTTGTCTAATAATATATTATGAAAAAACTATCAGACATTTCTGGTATTAAATCTTAAATCCAAACCAAAATTTAGTTGGCAGAGGTAACATTCTGCTATAATGAACTGATAAGGGCTATCTCAATCACTATGAGACGTAACAATTAAATAATGACATACTTATATTTAGCTCTGCCCTTTTTCTCAGTTTTCAGCTGTTTTTCCTTAAAATGACTGACTGTTGGTTGGATAAAATTCCTGAGTCACACCTTGAGAGAGCAGCCTTCACTGGGAAACCAAACATTGAGGCTTGTGTTTTAATGGGATTTGAGCTACCTGTGTTATCTCACCAGCAACTACTGAGGCTCAGGGAAACTATCCTAATAAATTAAAATCTACCTGAAGAAAGGGTGTATGTAATTGTGAGAAGAGGTGGGAAATCAGATTTAGAGCAATTCAAAGGCCAAGAAGGAGCAAAATAACAGTGTGAAAAAGACAGAGGTAAATTGTAAAAGGTGAATCAGCATCAAGGTCTTCTGTGGGCAAAGTAGTTATAAAAACATCTTAGAAACCTCTGTGACTGTGATATTACCAGAAATAAGAGTTAGGAGGTAAGGCTATTTGGAATTTAAGTCAGGCATGTAGTGCTAAAAAAGCACAGCAGGTTAGGCAATATCCGAGGAGCAGGAAAATTGATGTTTCAGGCATAAGCCCTTCATTAGGAATGAGGCTTGTGTTTCGGGGCTGAGAGATAAATGGGAGGAGGGTGGGGTTTGGAGGGAAGGTAGCTGGGAAAGCGATAAATGGATGAAGGTGATGGAGAAGGTGATAGGTCAAAGTGGGGAGTGATGGATGGGTCCGGAGGGCAGTGCCAAGTTGGAAACTTGTGACTGGGATAATGTGGGGGGAGGCGAAATGAGGAAGCTGTTGAAATCCTCATTAATCCCATGTGGTTGCAGAGTCCCAATGTGGAATATGACGGGATGAGCGGGAAATATATCTCTGGTGGTGGGGTCTGTTTTAAGGTGGCAGATGTGGTGGAGGATGGAGGTGAAAATAGATAAGTCCCCTGGGCCTGATGGCATTTTAGGTGGGCTTGGATCGGCGCAACATCGAGGGCCCAAGGGCCTGTACTGCGCTGTATTCTTCTATGTTCTATGTTCTATGTTCTATGATGCATTGTATGCAGAGGTTGGTGGGGTGGAAGGTGAGGATGGGGGGTTCTGTCCTTGATGCGTTGGAAGGAATGGTGTTCAAGGGCGGTGGTGCATGAAGTGGAGGAGATACGCTGGAGGGCATCATCAAACACGTGAGAAGCAAAGTTGCGATCATGGAAGATGGACGCCATCTGGGACTTTCTGAGATGGAATTGGTCATCCTGGGAACAGATGCGGTGGAGACTAAGGAATTGGGAATAAGAGATGGCATTTACAGGAGGTAGAGTGGGAGGAGGTGTAGTCTAGGTAGCTGTGGGAGTCGGTGGGCTTGTAGTATATGTCTGTGATTAATATGGCACCTTTCCCTGCCACCCAGCGGGAAGTGCAAAACCCTCGCCCACACCATTCCCCTCACCAGCCGGTGTGGTCTCCTGTATATCGGGAAGACAGGATGCCTTCTTGCAAATCATTTCAGAGGACATGCCGCCACACCATTACCACCTGACGCCTGGAGTAGGAACGCCTCATATTCCGCCTTGGGACACTGCAACCACACAAGATACATTTGGATTTCAACAGCTTCCTCATTTCCCCTCGCCCAACATTATCCCAGTCCCAAGCCTCCAAGTTGGCAACGCCCTCCGGATCCGTCCATCACTCCCCCCTCTGACTTATCACCTGCTCCCTCACTTTCATCCATCTATTGCTTTCCCAGCTACCTCTTCCCAACCCCACCCCTTCCTATTTATGTTTCAGCTCTGACCCACAAGCATCATTCCTGATGAAGGGCCTTTGCCCGAAAAGTCGATTCATCTGCTCCTCGGATGCTGCCTGACTTGGTGGTGTTTTTCCAGCACCACACTCTCGACTCTGATATTCCAGCATCTGCAGTCCTCACTTTCTCTTATTTGGAATTTAAGTCAGTAAGCTCAAGAAAGTATAATGGTGACAGACTGCTGTGAATATTTTACTGGTTGCACTAGATTGGCGAAAGTATGTGAAGGCATGAGTATCCCTGCCCATTTTAGATTGTAACTGAGTTAAATATCATCGTGTCCATACAATATAAATAAGGAAACATGGGAAAAAAAGATTAAAACAGCGGCACTTTAAAGAAGGAGGAAGGGAGACAAAGACAGTAACCACATAATGGAAAGTCAATCAACGGAGAAAGAAACCTCTACTGCTGTCTGACTCAGCAGTGATATTTTACGGCTACTGCCTCTGCTGTTTGATTTCCAGTAGCTTTGGGCATCAGAGTTGGTCTCAGGAAAATAAACAGACAGTGAAATTCACAGGTGACCCTGGAGAAATCTGGGTGGGGAGATCAGAGCAGGGGAACAGCTAAGTGGCTGGTATTTTTATGAATCTGCAACAGTGAATAGAGTGAGTTCTTTTTAAATAAAAGCTTGTAATGAGATCAGTCTCTTGATTATACTTTAAACATGTAAAACACAAGTACTACATTAGCCTGGAGCAGTGTTTTTAGAGCAGTGAAACAGTGCTAGTTTCACCTGGTCTATAGATTTTAAGTTGCAAAGATGGTCTTTCGTAGAATGATATGCCCTTCCTGTCGGATGTGAGAGAACAGGGATAGTTTCCATGTTACTGATGATTATGTCTGCAGAAATGTGCTTGGTTACGAATCCTATCAGATCACATGGAGTGGCAGGTCGAGGCAATAAGGGATTTACAGGAGCTGGGGGTGTGGTGGATGGCAGTTGCCAGAAGAGAGATAAACTGAAGATATAGTCAGGTAGATGGGTAGAACTGAGCAATTAAACTATATTTATTTCAATGTATGAGGCCCAACAGGTAAGGCAGGTGAATTTAGGTCATGGTTAGGAACATGGTGCTGGTATCCTAACAATTACAGAGACATGGTTCAGGGATGGACAGGATTGGCAACATAATATCCCAGCGTATTAATGCTATAGGAAGGATAGAAAATGGAGGAAGAGAGGAAGGACAGCGGCAATTTTGATTAAGGATAACATTACTGCTGTACTTTGGGAGGATATTTCTGGGAATTTGTCCAGGGGAGTTACTTGGGTCAAACTGAGAAATAAAAAAGGGATAGTCACCTTGTTGGGATGTATTACAGCACCCCACACCCCACACCCCACAACCCCCCGCCCCCCCCCATCCCTCAATAGTCAGCGGGAAATTCAGAAACCAATTTGTAAGGAGATCTCAATTATTTGTGAGAATAATAGGATGGTTATGGCAAGGGATTTTAACTTTCCAAACAGACTGGGACTGCCATAGTGTTAAGGGCTTGGATGGAATGGAATTTGTTAAGGGTGCACAAGGAATTTTCTGATTCCATATGTGGATGTATCTCCTAGAGAAGGGCAAACCTTAACCTACTCTTGGGAAATAAGGCAGGGCAGGTGACTGAGGTGTCTGTGGGGGAGCACTTAGGTTTAAAATAGTGATGGAAAAGGATAGACTGGATTTAAAAGTTAAAGTTATAAATTGGAGGAAGGCCAATAAGGCAAGAACTTTCAAAAGTTGATTGGGTTGAATGTTATCAGGTAAAGAGTCAGCTGAAAAATGGGAAGAATTCAAAAATGAGATAACAAGAGTCTGGAGACAGTATGTTCCTGTTAGGATGAAGGGCAAGGCGGGTAGGTGTAGGGAATGCTGGATGACTAACGAAATTGAGGTAATGGTCAAGAAAAAGAAGGAAGCATTTGTCAGGTATAGACAGCAGGGACCGAGTGAATCCTAGAAGTGTATGAAGGTAGTAGGAGTATTCTTAAGAGAGAAATCAGGAGGCAAAAATGGGACATGAGCTAGCTTTGACAAATAGGGTTAAGGATAATCCAAAGGGATTCTACGAGTATATTAAGGACAAAAGGGTAACTAGGGAGAGAATAGGGCCCCTTAAAGCTTTATAAGATAATTAGAGAGTTAGATCAGGTGGACAGTGAGAGCCTTTTTCCGAGGATGGTGATGAATAGCACGAGGGGGCATAGCTTCAAATTGGAAGGTGATAGATATAGGACAGATGTCAGAGATAGTTTCTTTACTCGGAGAGTAGTAGGGGCATGGAATGTACTACCTGCAACAGTTGTAAACTCGCCAACTATACGGGCATTTCAATGGTCATTCGATAGGTCTATAGACAAGAATGGAATAGTATAGGTTTGATGGGCTACAGATTGGTTTCACAGGGCAGTGCAACATCGAGGGCCGAAGAATCTCTGCTGCACTACAATGTTCTTTGTTCGAAACTGAGTTCGCACATATATATGCTTCATGGCAGCTCCCAGTGGACCTGGTGCAGACCTCTCAGCTGTGGTATCGATGATCACAGATCTCTCATACAATGAGCGAATTGATTTCTTTCCAAGCACATCATGGTATGGTGCTCTCAATGTAGTGTGCACATAATGTACTTTTATTGAGACATTGATATGGATGGAGAACTTTTTGTCAGACTGCAGACAGAGAAGGAATATACATATCTTTGTCCAAGTGGCTGGAGGTGATGAAGTATTACCGCCGGGATCAATGCTTGAACCCTAATTATTCAAAATATATGTAAATGATTAAGATGAGGGAACTAAATGTAATATTTCCAAGTTTTCTAATGACACAAAGCTGGGTTGAGGGTGAACTGTGAGGAGGATCTAACAATGCAAGGAGAAAGTGAGGACTGCAGATACTGGAGATCAGAATCAAAACATTGGTGCTGAAAAAGCACAGCCAGTCAGGTAGCATCCGAGGAGCAGGGGGGGTCGAGGTTTCGGGCTTAGCCTTCATCACGAATGAATTATACAGGTTTCTATGAGATTTCCCATCATTCTTCTAATCTCCAGTGCATATAGTCCTAACAGATTCAATCTCTCTTCACATGTCAGTCTTGCCATCTGAGGAATCCATCTGGTAAACCTTTCTTGTACACCTTCCATTGCCAGAACATCCTTCATCAGACAATGAGTTGAAGGGCTTATGCCCAAATTCCGACTCACCTGCTCCTCAGATGCTGCCTGACCTGCTGTGCTTTTCCAATGCCACATTTTTTGGTACTCTAATAATGCAAGTTGAATGAGTGGGACAATGCGTGCCAGATAAGGTATAATATGTATAAATGCAAGGTTATTCACTTTGGTAGCAAAAGCAGGAAGGCAGAATATTATTTGAATGGCAATGGATTGGGAAGGGGAGAGGTGCACTGAGATCTGTGTATCCATGTACACTAGTTACTGAAAGTAAGCATACCACCGTAACAGGCAGCGAAGAAGTCAAATAATCTATTGACCATCATTACAAGCAGATTCAAGCACAGGAGCAGGGACATCTTGCTGCAATTGTACAGGCCTTGATGAGATCACACCTGGAATATTGTGTACAGTTTTGGTCTCCTTACCTGAGGAAGGATGTTCTGGTAATGGAGGGAATACAAGAAAGGTTGGCCAGACTGGTTCCTCGGATGGCAAGACTAACACATGAATCGGGATTGAATCAGTTAGGACTGTATGCACTGGAGATTAGAAAAATGATGGGGATCTCATAGAAACCTATATAATTCTAACAGGACTAGACAGGGTAAATGCAGGACAGATGTTTCTGAGGATTGGGGTTCTAGAAGTCACAGTCCAGACATATCAAATAGGCTATTTAGGACTGAGGTGAAAGGAAATTTCTTCACTGAAAGAATGCTGAGCCTATAGAACTCATTGCCATGGAAAGTGATTGAGGCCAAAACAAGAAGAAGATAGATATAGATCTTAGGGCTAAAGAGATCAGAAGGTATGGGGAGAATGCAAGAACAGAGTACGTAGCTCAATGATCGGCCATGATCATGTTGTATGGTGTAGCATGCTCAAAAGTCTGAATGGTCTACTCCTTCTCCTATTTTCTATGTTTCAAAGATGCAGCATCCATGAAGGAGAGAAAGCTTTTTCTCTCCACTCTGTGCAAAGAAATGTCTCTTGGTTTCAGGCCAACCCCATATTCTGATATTGTGACTCTGCATCTCGCATTCTTTTAATTTTAACAGAACATAGTCAAGTCTTTCCAATCTCTCCTCATTAGACAATCCCTCATCCTAGGTATCAGTATAATATTAATTCTTTTGTCCTCGTGGCATGATTATGGTGAAACTTATGGCATACAGTACATGGTGATGTCTGTATTTTCTTTTAACAATACAGCGCAGAACAGGCCCTTCAGCCCTCGATGTTGCGCCGACCCGTGAACTATTCTCAGCTCGTCCCTCTACACTATCCCAAAGTCATCCATGTGCTTATGTAAGGATTATTTAAATCTCCTGAATGTGGCTGAGTTGACTACATTAGCAGATGGCGCATCACATGCCCGTACACTCTCTGCATAAAGAACCTGCCTCTGACATCTGTCTTAAATCTATCACCCCTCAATTTGTAGTTATGCCCCCTTGTACATGCTGACGTCATCATCCTAGGAAAAAGATTTTCACTGTCTACCCTATCTAATCCTCTGATTATCTTGTATGTCTCTATCAAATCCCCTCTTAGCCTTCTTCTTGCCAATGAGAACAGGTTCAAGTCTCTCAGCCTTTCCTCATAAGACCTTCCCTCCAGACCAGGCAACATCCTGGTAAATCTCCTCTGCACCTTTTCCAATGCTTCCACATCTTTCCCGAAATATGGGGATCAGAACTGTACACAATATTCCAAGTGCGGCAACACCAGCGTTTTGTATGGTTGCAGCGTGATATTGCAGCTCCGGAACTCAATCCCTCTATGAATGAAACCTAACATACTGTATGCCTTCTTAACAGCACTATCCACCTGGGTGGCAACTTTCAGGGATCTATGTACATGGACTCCAAGATCCCTCTGCATATCCACACTACCAAGAATCTTTCCATTGACCCAATACTCTGCCTTCCTGTTATTCTTCCCAAAGTGCATCACCTCACATTTAGCTGCATTGAACTCCATTTGCCACCTCTCAGCCCAATCCTGTAGTTTATCCAAGTCTCCCTGCAACCTGTAACATTCTTCCATACTGTCCACTACTCCACCGACTTTAGTGTCGTCTAATGACAAACAGCAGTGGTCCCAAAACAGATCCTTGTGACACACCACTAGTAACTGGACTCCAGGCTGAATATTCTCCATCAACCACCACTCACTGCCTTCTTTCAGAAAGCCAGTTTCTAATCTAAACTGCTAAAGCTCCCTCAATTCCATGCCTCTACATTTTCTCTAACAGCCTACCATGTGGAACCATATCAAAGGCTTTTCTGAAATCCATGTATACCACGTCAACTACCCCACCCTCATCTACATGCTTGGTCACTTTCTCAAAAACCTCAATGAGGTTTGTGAGACACGACCTGCCCTTGATGAAACCATGTTGACTATCTGAAATCAAATTGTTGTTTGCTGGATGATTATTAATCTTATCTCTTATAATCCTTTCCAAAACCTTTCCTACAACAGAAGTAAGGCTCACTGGTCTATAATTACCTGGGTCATCTCTACTGCGCTTCTTGAACATGGGCACAATATTTGCAATCTTCCAGTCCTCTGATATCAAACCTGTAGACAATGACGACTCAAATGTCAAAGCCAAAGGCTCTGCTATCTCCTCCCTAGCTTCACAGAGAATCCTCAGATAAATCCCATCCAGCCCAGGGGACTTGTCTACTTTCACTCCTTCTAGAATTGATAACACCCGTTCGTAACTAATCTTGATCCTTTCTAATCTAATATCTCATACCTCATTCTTCTCCTCTACAATATTCTTCTTTTCCTGAGTGAAAACCGATGAGAAATGTTCGTTTAGTACCTCTCTGATCTCCACAGGCTCCGCACTCAATTTCCCACTTCTGTTTTTGATTGGCCCTATTCCTCCCTTAATCATCCTTTTATTCCTCACATACCTATAGAAAGCTTTAAGGTTTTCCTTTATTTTATTTGCTAAGGACTGCTTGTGTCCTCTCTTTGCTCTTCTTAACTCTCTCTTTAAATCTTTCCTAGCTGCTCTGTAACTCTCCATCGCCTCATCTGAACCAACTTGCCTCATCAACACGTAAGCCTCCTCCTTCTTCGTAACAGGAGATGCAATTTTTGTTGTAAACCATGGTTCCCTTACCTTATCATTCCTCCCTGCCTGACAGGGACATACCTATCAAGGACACACAATATCTGTTCCTTAAATCAGCTCAACATTTCCATTGTCTGCATCCCCTGCATTTTGCTACCCCATTCTATGCATCCTAATTCTTGTCTAATCCCATTATAATTGCCCTTGCCCCATCGACAACTCTTGACCTGTGGCATGTACCTATCCCTTTCCATCGCTAAACTAAACGTAACTGAATTATGGTCACTCTCTCCAATGTGCTCACCTACAACAAAATCAAACACCTGGCCTGGTTCATTACCAAGCACCAGATCCAATGTGGCCTCCCCTCTTGTTGGCTATTCAACATACTGTGTCAGGAAACTCTCCTGTACACATTGGACAAAAGCTGATCCATCCGACATACCAGAGTTATAGCATTTCCAGTCAAGGTTGGGGAAGTTAAAGTCTCCCATAATGACCACCCTGTTCCTTTCACTCCTGTCCAGAATAATTTTGCTAATCCTCTCTTCCACCTCCCTGGAACTCTACGGAGGCCTATAAAAAACTCCAAGCAGTGTGACCTCTCCTCTCCTGTTTTTAACCTCAGCCCACATTACCTCAGTAGACGAGTCCTCCTCAAACGTTCTCTCAGCCACTGTTATACTATCCTTGACGAACAGAACCACGCCTCCCCCTCTTTTACCACCTTGCCTGTTCTTAATGAAAGATCTAAATCCTGGAACCTGCAACATCCATTCCTCACCCTGCTCTATCCATGTCTCCGAAATGGCCACAACATTGAAGTCCAGGTACCTATCCATGCTGCAAGCTCACCTACCTTATTTCGGATACGTCTGGTGTTGATGCAGACATACTTCAAACCATTTCGCTGTCTGCCAGCACATTCCTGTGACACAGAAATCCTGTCCCTGTCCTTCCTACTCTCATCCTCCTGTACACTGCAACTACACCTCCGGTTCCAAATTATTAATTTGATTTGATATGTAGACTCTTCACTAAAGTCATCACTGTTCCTTTCAGCTTGATTAGATTAGATTACTTACAGTGTGGAAACAGGCCCTTCGGCCCAACAAGTCCACACCGACCCGCCGAAGCGTAACCCACCCATACCCCTACATTTACCCCTTTACCTAACACTACGGGCAATTTAGCATGGCCAATTCACCTGACCTGCACATCTTTGGACTGTGGGAGGAAACCGGAGCACCCGGAGGAAACCCACGCAGACACGGGGAGAATGTGCAAACTCCACACAGTCAGTCGCCTGAGTCGGGAATTGAACCCGGGTCTCTGGCGCTGTGAGGCAGCAGTGCTAACCACTGTGCCACCGTGCCGCCCTTGAATCTATTATGACACTGCAACAGTATCTTACTGGTTGGACCTGTTTGTCTTACTGTTAATTCTTGTGATTTAATTCCCTTGGCTTCTTTTTACACTTGTGAAAATGCCATTAATGCAAAGATTCTGAAAATCCGTGACGGGTACAATGCATCTTTGTAGCAGGAGTCCCTTACACTGCCTGGAATCGAGGCTCACACCCAGATTCATAGACTTAGGGTATTAAAATGATTGTGTGGGATGAAGTTTCTCACAAACCTAAAGCAACCATTATAAAATGAGTGAGGGTGGGAACCATTCCAAGACTTCATACTTTTAACATACTCTACTCATAAACATACTGTCAAGTAGACAACGCTGCCACTCTGGTTGTTGGTAGAGACTGGGACCACTTGGAAACCAAGACAAGTATTGAATCATTGACTCCCAAAGTGGTCCCCTTTACAGCAGCTCATAGTTGTTTTCTGGAAACTGTTTAACTTTCCAGCATATGTCAAATGTTGGGCAACATAGATGTGCTTCTTTCATATGGATGCCTACTATTGCATGTTATGGGAACTCCCCAAATTCACAAGCTTTGATGGGGTCAACAACAAATATTCTGACAGACAAATCTGTGTATTTAAACCTGGAAATTTCAGTGTTAGTAAGTTGAACCAAACCTAATTTTACTTTGAGAGCAAATTGTTGCACTTTTTAATGGCCAGTATCATACCTATGTGTATCTAACTAATGACAGAATAATAGGATGTATTCCACTCAGTCCTTTGTGTGAGACACTGCTGTTCCTTTAGCTTTAGCTTATGCATTTTAGCTATTTTGTGACAAATTAGCTTGTAGTTGAGAAAGTGCACTGAATATAGTATTAGCAATTGGCTGTAAAGAATGATACATTAAATAAACGTGCAATGTATTGGAATTGCTTTAAATGGAATTTAACCGGCAGGTCTCCTTCTCAACATCTACCAAGTGCCATCTTTAAAACGCAGCACTGTAATTTTATGCAAATTTTGCAATGATACTACTTTAAACTGAAGAGAAGTGAAACTATTGATCTAGATTTTTTCCAGTTATAGAATCACTGTCAGTTCAACGAAATAGCAATTGTAAGGGTATGAATATGAGTTGTTTAATAATGCATTATGAAAAAACTATCAGACATTTTTGGTTTTTAAAATTAAGTTGGCAGAGATAGCATTCTGCTTTAATGAACTGATAAGGGCTATCTCAATCACTATGAGACGTAACAATTAAATAATGACATACTTATATTTAGCTCTGCCCTTTTTCTCAGTTTTCCACTGTTCTTGCTTAAAATGACTGCCTGTTGGTTGGATAAAATTCCTAAGTCAGCCTGCTGTATCACACCTTGAGAGACCAGCTTTATTTGGGAAACCAAACATTGAGGCCTGTGTTTTAATGGGATTTGAGCTACCTGTGTTATCAAACCAGCAGCTACTGAGGCCCAGGGAAACTATCCTGATAAATTAAAATCTGCCTGAAGAAAGGATATATGTAATTGTGAGGAAAGGTGGGAAATCAGCCTCAGCAGGAGCACTTCAAAGACAAAGAAGGAGCAAAATAAAAGTGTGAATGAAGACTGAACAAGACAAGCTAGAGATAAATTGTAAAAAGTGGATCAGCATCAAGGTCTACTGTGCGCAAAGTAGCTATAAAAACTTCTTAGAAACCTCTGTGGCTGTGATATTACCAGAGATAGGAGTTAGGAGGTAAGGCTATTTAGAATTTAAGACAGGAAGCCTAAGGAAGTGTAGTGATGACAGACAGCTGGGAATATTTTAATGGCTGCACTAGATTGAACAAAGTATGTGAAGGCATGAGTATCCCTGCCCATTTTTGATTGTGACTCAGCTCAATATCATACAATGTAAATAAGGAAACAATGGGAAAAAAATATTAAAACTGCGGCACTTTAAAAAAGGAGGAAGAGAGACAAAGGCAGTGACCACATAGTGGGAAGTCAATCAACGGAGAAAGAAACCTCCACTGCTGTCTGACTCAGCAGTGAAATTTTACAGCTACTGCCTCTGCTGTTTGATTTCCAGTAGCTCTTGGCATCAGAATTGGTCTAAGGAAAATAAACAGACAGTGAAATTCACAGCTGAGGCTGGAGAAATCTGGGTGGGGAGATCAGAGCAGGGAACAGCTAAGTGGCTGGTATTTTTATGAATCTGCAACAGTGAATAGAGTGAGTTCTTTTTAATTAAAAGTTTGTAATGTCATCAGTCTCTGAATGATATGCCCTTTCTGTCGGATGTGAGAGAATAGGGATGCTGTTACTGATGATTATGCTTGCTGGAAATGTGCTTGGTTGCCAATCCTATCGGATCACATGGAGTGACAAGCTGAGACACTGAGGGATTTACAGGAGCTGAGGCTGTGATGAATGGCAGTTGCCAGAAGAAAGATAAACTGAAGATATAGTCAGGCAGATGGGTGACCTCCAGTAAATGTAGGAGAGGGAGGCAGGTAGTGCAGCTGTCTTCTGTAGCTAGCCCCATCTCAAACAAGAATGCTATTATGGAAAATTTAGGGGATGATGGACTGTCAGAGAAATGTAGCACTGACAGCCATTTTTCTGGTACCAAGGCTGGCTCTAATATAATGAGGGGTATACCAGGATCCAAGCAGTCAGGCAGCATCCAAGGAGCAGGAAAGTCGATGTCTCAGGCATAAGCCCTTCATCAGGAATAAGGCGTTTTGGCCAGGGGTGCTGAGAGATAAATGGGAGAGGGTGGGGCTGGGGGAAGTTAGCTGGGAATGCGATAGGTAGATGAATGTGAGGGTAAAATTGATATGTGAGGGAGGAGAGTGGAACAGATAGATGGGAAGGAAGATGGACAGGTAGGACCATTTAAAAGGGTGGTGCCACGTTGGAAGGCTGGGACTGGGATAAGGTGGGGTGAGGGGAACTGGGGAACCTGATAAAATCCACTGATCCTGTGTGGTTGGAGGGTTCCAAGGCCGAATATGAGGCGTTCTTCTTACAGGCGTCAGGTTGTTAGGGTTTGGCAATGGAGGACGGCCAGGATCTGCATGTCCTTGGGGAATGGGAGGGGGAGTTAAAATGTTCAGCCACGGGTGGGGTTGGTTAGTGTGGGTGTCCCAGTGGTGTTCTCTGAAATGTTCTGCCAGTTGGGGTCCTGTCTTCCCAATGTAGTGGAGACCACATTGGGTGCAACAGCTGCAGTAGATGACGTGTGTGGAAGTACAGATGAATTTCTGTCGGATGTGGAAGGATCCTTTGGGGCCTTAGACGGAAGTGAGGGAGGGAGGTGGGGGCTCAGGTTTTGCACTTCTTGCAGTGGCATGGGAAGGTGCTGGGAGAGGAGGGCAGATGGTGGAGGGTGTGGACCTGACAAGGGAGTCGCGGAACGAATGGTCTCTCCGAAACGCAAATAGGGGTGGGGAGGGAAATATATCTCTGGTGGTGTGGTCTCTTTGTGGTCTAGTCTTTACCCTCTAGTCAGAGGCACTGACAGACATTTCTGCAGTCAACAGCAAGTCAGAATGGTGTATTGTCTCCCTGGTGCCAGAGTCAAGGATATTTCAGAAGGGGTGCAGAATACTGTCAAAGGCAAGGGGGACAAGCAAGATGTTGTTGTACACATTGAAAATAATGACATAGGAAGAGACGAGGATGAGATTCTAATGTAAGAATATAGGACGTTAGGCAGGAATTTAAAAAGGAGGTCCTGGAGGATAGTACTCTCTGGATTATTCCTGCTGCCACAAGCTAGTGAAGGTAGGTATAGGAGGATAGATCAGATGAATGTGTAGCTGAGGATCTGGAGCAGGGGATTCACATTTGTGGATCATTGGAATCTCTTCAGAGGTAGAAGTGAGCTTTATAAGGACAGCTTGCACCTGAAATGAAAGGGGACTAATTTAGATTATATTAGATTCCCTACAGTATGGAAACAGGCCCTTCGGCCCAACAAGTCCACACGGACCCTCCGAAGAGCAACCCACCCATTCCCCTACATTTACCCATGACTAATCCACCTAACACTATGGGCAATTTAGCATGGCCAATTCACCTGACCTGCTCATCTTTAGACTGTGGGAGGAAACCGGAGCACCCGGAGGAAACCCACGCAGACACAGGGAGAATATGCAAACTCCACACAGACAGTTGCCTGAGCTGGGAATCGAATCCGGGTTCCTGGCGCTGTGAGGCAACAGTGCTAACAACCGTGCGGCCCACACTAATATACTGGCAGAATTATTTGCTGGAGCTGCTCAGGAGAATTTAAACTAGTAAGGGAGGTTTGGGGGGATCCCAGGGAGATAGTGAGGAAAGAGAGCAGTCTGAGACTGAAACAGCTGGGAAAAGGAGTAAGTCCACCAGTCAGAGCAGGCAGGAACATGCAGAACACGAGGTAGAACTGAGCAATTAAACTGTATTTATTTCAATGTAAGAGGCCTAACAGGTAAGGCAGATGAATGTAGGTCATGGTTGGGAACATGGTACTGGATATCATTACAATTACAGAGACGTGGTTCAGGGATGGACATGACTGGTAGCATAATGTCCCAGGGTATTGATGCAATAAGGATAGAAAAAAGAGGAAGAGAGGAGGGACAGTGGTATTTTTGATTAAGGATGGCATTACTGCTGTACTTAGGGAGGATATTTCTGGGAATATGTCCACAGAACTTATTTGGGTTAAATTGAGAAATAAAAAAGGGATGATCACCTTGTTGGGATATATTATAGACCCCCAATAGTCAGCGGGAAATTCAGAAAATAGTTTGTAAGGAGGTCTCAGTTATCTGTGAGAATAATAGGATGGTTATGGCAAGGGGTTTTAATTTTCCAAACAGACTGGGACTGCCTTGGTGTTAAGGGCTTAGAAGGAAAGGAATTTGTTAAGTGTGCACAAAGAATTTTTCTGATTCCGTATGTCAATGTATCTCCTAGAGAAGGTGCAAATCTTGACTTACTATTCGGAAATAAGGTAGGGAAGGTGACTGAGGTGTCTGTGGGGGAGCACTGAGGTTTAAAATAATGATGTAAAAGGATAGACTGGATTTAAAGTTAAAGTTATAAATTGGAGGAAGACCAATTAGACAAGTAGTTTCAAAAGTTGATTGGGTTGAACGTTATCAGGTAAAGAGTCAGCTGAAAAATGGGAAGAATTCAAAAATGAGATAACGAGAGTCTGGAGACAGTATGTTCCTGTTAGGATGAAGGGCAAGGCGGGTAGGTGTAGGGAATGCTGGATGACTAACAAAACTGAGGTTTTGGTCAAGAAAAAGAAGGAAGCACTTGTCAGGTATAGACAGCAGGGACCGAGTGAATCCTAGAAGTGTATGAAGGCAGTAGGAGTATCCTTAAGAGAGAAATCAGGAGGCAAAAACAGGACATGAGCTAGCTTTGACAAATAGGGTTAAGGATAATCCAAAGGGATTCTACAAGTATATTAAGGACAAAAGGGTAACTAGGGAGAGAATAGGGCCCCTTAAAGATCACATTTTTAAGCTCTGATCCCCAGCATCTGCAGTCCTCACTTTCCCCCTTAAAGATCAGCAAGGCTGCCTATATGTGGAACGGTAGGGGATGGGGGAGATACTAAATGAGTATTTTGCATCAGTGGTTAATGTGGAGAAGGATTTTGGAAGATAGAAAATATGGGGAAATAAATAGCAACATCTTGAAAAATGTTCATATTTCAGAGGAGGATGTGCTGAACATCTTAAAACTCATAAATATGGATAATTCTCCAGGACTGGATCAGGTATACCCTGGAACTCTGTGGGAAGATAGGGAAGACGTTACTGGTGCCTTGCTGAGATATTTGTATCATCAATAGGCACATGTGGGGTGCCAGAAGACTGAGGTTGCTTAGTGTTGTTCCACTATTTAAGAAAGTTGGTAATGAAAACACCGGAGAACTATAGACCAGCAAGCTTGATGTCAGTGGTGGGCAAGTTGTTGTAGGAAATTTTGAGGGACAGGATTTACATGTATTTGGAAAAGCAAGGATTGATTAGAGCTAATCAACATAGCTTAGTGCATGGGAAATCATGTTTGACTAACTTGATTGAGTTTTTTGAAGAAGGATTGAGTTTTTTGAAGAAGTAACAAAGAGGATTGATGAGGGCAGAGCAGTGGATGTGATCTGTATGTATTTCAATAAGGTGTTCGACAAGGTTCCTCACAGTAGATTGATAAGCAAAGTTAAATCACATGGAAGACAGGAAGAACTAGCTATTTGGATACAGAACTGGCTCAAATATAGAAAACAGAGGGTGGCAGTGGAGGGTTGCTTTTCAGTTGAAACTTTATTGCTGGAACAGCACAGCAGGTCAGGCAGCATCCAGGGAACAGGAGATTCGACGTTTCGGGCACAGGCCCTTCTTCAGGGTTGCTTTTCAAACTGGAGACCTGTGAGCAGAAGTGTGCCACAAGGATCGGTACTGGATTCACTGCTTTTTGTAATTTATATAAATGTTTTGGATGTGAAAATAGGAGGAATGGTTCTTAATTTTGCAGATGAGACTAAAATTAGAGGTTTTGTGGACAGCAAAGAAGGTTACCTCAGATTACAATGGGATCTTGATTTGATGGGCCAATGGACCTAGGAGTGATAAATGGAGTTTAATTTTTATAAATATGTGATGCTACATTTTAGAAAGGCAAATCAGAGCAGGACTCATACATTTCTTGGTAAGGTCCTGGAGTGTGTTGCAAAAAAAAAGCCCTTGGAGTACAAGTTCATAATTCCTTGAAAGTGGAATCACAGGTAGATAGGATACTGAAGGCAGATAGGATAGTGAAGACGGTGTTTGGTATGTTTGCCTTTATTGGTCAGCGCATTGAGTAAACAAATTGGGAGGTCATGATGCTGCTGTACAGGTTTGGCCACTGTTGGAGTATTTTGTGCAATTCTGGTCTCCCTCTTATGAGAAGGATGTTATGAATGTAGGATGGGTTCAGAAAAAAATGTTGGCAGGGTTGGAGGGTTTGAACTGCAGGGAAAGGCTGAATACACTGGGCTATTTTCCCTGGAGTGTCAGAGACTGAGGGGAGACCTTACAGAGGAAAGTGAAGACTGCAGGTGCTGGTGATCAAAGGCAGAAAGCCTGGTGCTGGAAAAGCACAGCCAGTCAGGCAGCATCCGAAGAGTAGGAGAGTCGACGTTTCGAGCATAAGCTCTTCATCAGGAATGTGGGGAAGGACCCAAGGGGGCTGAGAGATAAATGGGTGGGGAGTGGGGCTCAGGTAGCTAGGAATGCGATAGGCAAATGAAGGTGGGGGGTGATGGTGATAGATTGGAGTGAAGGGTGGAGCAGATAGGTGGGAAGGAAGATGGACAGGTAGGACAGTTTAAGAGGGCAGTGCCGAGTTGGACGTTGGATCTGGGATAACATGGGGGAAGAGGAGATGAGGAACCTGGTGAAATTAACACTGATCCCATGTGAATGTAGGGTCCCAATGAGGAAGTTGAGGCGTTCTTCCTCCAGTTGTCAGGTGGCTAGAATTTGACAATGGAGGAAGCCCAGGACTTGCATGTCCTTGGTGGAGTGGAAGGGGGCTTTGAAGTGTTTGGCCACAGGGCTGTGGGGTTGTTTAGTGCGCGTATTCTAGAGATGCTCTCTGAAACATTCCATAAGTTGGTGTCCTGTGTCCCCAATGTAAAGGAGACTATATCGAGAGCAATGGACATAGTAGATGAGATGTTTGGAGGTGCAGGAAAATTTTGGGTTGGATGTGGAAGGATCCTTTGGGGCCTTGGATGGAGGTGAGAGGGAAGGTGTGGGACCAGGTTTTACACCTCTTGCGGTGGTAAAGGAAGGTACCGGGTGGGCTGGTGGAGGGCGTGAACCTAACAAGGGAGTCACGAAGGGAATACCATTCTGTGGAATGCAGATAGAAGTGGGGAGGGAAATATATCTCTGGTGGTGGGGTCTGTTGTAGGTGGTGGAAATGACGGAGGATGATGCGTTTTATCCGAAGGTTGGTGGGGTGGAAGCTGAGGTCCAAGGGGGTTCTGTCCTTGTTGTAATTGGAGGGGTGGAATTCAAGGGGAGAGTTGCATCGCCTCCACTTCCTGCACCTCCACCCTTTGGTCCATACCTTCCACCCCACCCTTGTCGGATACAATGCATCATCCTCAGCCATTTCCACCACCTACCAACAGACCCCACCGCCAGTGATATATTTCCCTCCCCATCCCTTTTAGCATTCCGCAGAAACCATTTCCTCCGTGACTCCCTTGTTAGGTCCACGGCCCCCCCACAAGCCCACGCTCCACTCCTGGCACCTTTCTTTGCCATTACAAGAGGCATAAAACCTGCGCCTACACCTCCCCTCCATATCCATCCAAGGCCCCAAAGGATCCTTCCACATCCAACAGAGAATTTCCTGCATCTCCACATGTGTCATCTATTGCATCTGTTACTCTCGATGTGGTGTCCTCTACATTGGGGAGACAGGACGACAACTTGCGGAACATTTCAGTGAATATCTCTGTGACACGCACACTAAACAACCCCACTACCCTTGGTCAATCGCTTCAACTCCTCCTCCCACTCCGCCAAGGTCATGCAAGTCCTGGGCCTCCTCCTCCACCAAATTCTAGCCACCCAATGCCTGGAGGAAGAACGCCTCATCTTCCACCTTAGGACCCTCCAACCACACAGGATCAATATCGATTTCACCAGTTTCCTTATTTCCCCTCTCCCCACCTTATCCCAGATCCAACCTTCCAACTCAGCACTGCCCTTTTGAACGGTCCTATCTGTCCATTGTCCTTCCCACGTAACCGCTACACCCTCCTCTCTGACCTATCACCATCACCCCCATCTTCATCTACCTATTGCACTCTCAGCTACCTTCCCCCCTCCCATTTATCTCTCCGCCTGCTTGGGCCCTGCCCCCACATTCCTGATGAAGAGCTTATGCTTGAAACATCGACTCTCCTGTTCCTCGGATGCTGCCTGACCGGCTGTGTTTTTCCAGAACCACACTTTTTGAGGGTGAACTTATAGAGATTTATGAAATCATGTGGGGCATGGATAGACAAGGTCATTTCCCCTTGGGGGAGTCAAAAACAAGACAGCATAGGTTTAAGATGAGAGGGGGAAGATAGAAATGAGATCTAAGACAACCTTTTCATGCAGAGGGTGGTGTGTGTATGGAATGAGCTGCCAGAGGAAATGGTGAAGGTTGGTACGAATATAACATTTAAAAGGCATCTGGATGGGCATATGAATAAACATAGAATGTAGAACATGGACCATTCTAGTGCAGTACAGGCCTTTCAGCCCTCAATGTTGTGCCAACCTGTGGAACCAATCTGAAGCCCATTTAACCTACACTATTCCATTTTCATCCATAAGTTTATCCAATGACCATTTAAATGCACTTAACGTTGGCGGGTCTATTACTGTTGCAGGCAGTGTGTTCCACGCCCCTACTACTCTGAGTAAAGAAACTACATCTGACATCTGTCCTTTATCTATTACCCCTTAATTTAAAGCTATATCCCCTTGTGCTAGCCATCACCATCTGAGGAAAAAAGGCTTTCACTGCCCACCTTATCTAACCCTCTGATTATCTTATATGTCTCAATTAAATCACCTCTCAAACTTCTTCTCTCAAATGAAAACAGCCTCAAGACCCTCAGCCTTTCCACATAAGACCTTCCCTCCATACCAGGAAACACCCTAGTAAATCTCCTTTGAACCCTTTCCAATGCTTCCACACCATTCCTGTAATATGGTGACTAGAACAGTACACAGTACTCCAAGTGCAGTCACACCAGAGTTTTGTACAGCTGCAACATTACCTCATGGCTCTGAAACACAATCCCCCTACCGATAAAAGCTAACACATCATGTGCCTTTAAAACAACCCTATCAACCTGAGTGGCAACTTTCAGGGATCTATGTACATGGACACCTCTCTGCTCATTTACACGAGCAAGAATCTTACCATTAGCCCAGTACTCTGCATTCCTGTTCACTTTTCTGCATTAAATTCCATTTGCTACCTCTCAGCCTAGCTCTGCAGCTTATCTATGCCCCTTTGTACCCTGCAACATCCTTTGACACAACTCTACCAACCTTTGTGTCATCTGAAAATTTACTAACCCATCTTTCTACACCCTCATCCAGGTCATTTATAAAAATGACAAACAATAGTGGCCCCAAAACAGATCCCTGTGGCATACCACTCGTAACTGAACTCCAGGATGAATATTTCCCAAGAGCTATCACCCTCTGCCTTCTTTCAGCGATCCAATTTCTGATCCAAACTACTGAATCACCCGCAATCCCATGCCTCCATATTTTGTGCAATAGCCTACTATGGGGAACCTTATCAAACACCGTACTGAAATCCATAAACATCACATCAACTCCTTTACTCACTTGTTTGGTCTCCTTCTCGAAGAACTCAATAAGGTTTGTAAGGCACAACCTACCCTTCACGAAACCATGTTGACTTTCTGAATGATTATAAATCCTATCTCTTATAACCTTTCCAACACTTTTCCCACAACCGAAGTAAGACTCACTGGTCTATAATTCCCAGGGTTGTCTCTACTCTCTGTCTTGAACAAGAGGATGATATTTGCTATCCTTCCGTCTTCTGGCACTATTCCTGTAGACAATGACAACAGAAAGATCAAAGCCGAAGGCTCTGCAATTTCCTCCCTGGCTTCTCAGAGAATCCTAGGATAAATCCCATGCAGCCCAGGGGACTTATCTATTTTCACATTTTCCAGAATTGCTAACACCTCCTCCTTGTGAAGCTCAATCCCATCTAGTCTAGTAGCCTGTATCTCAGTATTCTCCTCGACAACATTATCTTTCTCCAGTATGAATACTGACAAAAAATATTCATTTAGCGCTTCTCCTATATCCTCAGACTCCACGCACAACTTCCCATTACTGTCCTTGATTGGCCCTAATCTTACTCTAAACATTCTTTTATTCCTGATATATCTCTAGAATGCTTTAGGGTGTTCCTTGATCCTATCTGCCAACAACTTCTTATGTCCCCTCCTGGCTCTTCCTCGCCCTCTCTTTAGGTCTTTCCTGACTAACCTGTAACTCTCAAATGCTCGAACTGAGCCTTCTCTTCTCATCCTTCTTCTTCCTCTTGACAAGAGATTCAACTTCTTCAATAAACCACAGCTCCCTCGCTCGACCACTTCCTCTCTGCCTGACAGGTACATACTTATCAATTACACGCAGTAGCTTTTCCTTGAATAAGCTCCACATTTCAATTGTGGTCATCCACTGCAGTTTCCTTCCCCATCCTATGCATCCTAAATCTTGTCTAATTGCATCATAATTACCTTTTCCCTAGCTATAACTCTTGCCCTGCGGTATATACCTATCCCTTTCCATCGCTATAAGTAGATATAACCGAACTGTGGTAACTATCACCGAAGTGCTCAGCTACCTCCAAATCTAACACCTGGCCGGGTTCATTACCCCCAGTACTAAATCTAATGAGGCCTCACCCCTTGTTGGCCTGTCTGAATACTGAGTCAGGAAACCCATTCATACATTGGACAAAAACTGACCCATCTAAAGTACTCGAACTATAGCATTTCCAGTCAATATATGGAAAGTTAAAGCCCCCATTACAATACCCTGTTACTCTCACTTCTATTCAGAATTATCTTTGCTATCCTTTCCTGTACAATTCTGGAACTATCCGGAGGCCAATAGAAAACTCCTAAAATGGCAACCTCTCCTTTCTTGTTTCTAACATCAGCCCATACTATCTCAGTAGATGATCCTCAAATGTCCTTTCTGCTACTGTAATACTGTCCTTGACTAACAATGTGACACCTTGCCCTCTTTTACCATCTTCTCTGTTCTTATTGAAACATCTAAATCCCGAAAACTGCAACAACCATTCCTGTCCCTGCTCGATCCATGCTGTATCCAATAGAAAGGGCATAGAGGGATATGGGCTAAATGCTGGCAGATGGGATGAAATTTATCTTTGATCTCTGGTCAGAATGGACAAGTTGGACCGAAGGGTTTTTCTCCATGCTATATATCTCTATGACTCTATCACTTTGGTAATGTAATTGCCAATCTCTGGTTTTTGGGTGAGATTATAAGTGTGCAATTTTCGTCTCTGCATCCCTGCCAGGGTGAGTACTGACTATTTCTTCCCCATCTCTCACATACAAAAAGAGGCCAAAGTAAGGGCCCATGTCTCAGGGTTCTCCATCCTGTCACCCCAATTGATAACACTTGCCAGGTTCCAGGATGCAGTTGGATAAAATCTGAGTTTTCCTCAGTGGAGCGGGAGAGCTGTGTCACAGCATTATGAGCCTCCAGGTTGGGCCCAGCACTCGTGTCCTGAAGGCCTTAACCTTGGCTGAGGGCTTCAATGAGAATAATTCTACCAGCATGAGGTTACTGCTTCTTCATTAAGATTCACTGCTGGAATTCTCAATCTATCAATAGCCTAGTTATCTAACTATTGATGGTAGGGATCCTGCTGATTATTCCATAAGCTTACAGAATGAATCCCAACACAGGGCCAATCCAGAGTGCTTGGTGAAAGCTCTGTTCTACCAGACCTTTTGTCTGAAGTGGAGAAGTCTTTCAGTGAAACGTGAAACCTCCCGGAAGAATTCCCTTTCCCCAGCACCTAAGAATTACAGAATTGTTACCTTGCAGAATGAGTCTAATTGGCCCATCATGTCTGTGCTGAATCTCCAAAATGAGCATCACATTGCTCATATATAAGTAGCTTTGTCCAGTAAAATCCAAGTCAGAGTCTTGGCTGTTTAAGGAAACATAGAAAATGGAACATAGAATAGTACAGTACAGGCACTTCGGCCCTTGATGCTGTGCCGACCTTTTTCCCTACTCTTAAGATCAAACTAACCAGCATACCCTTCATTTTACTAACAAGAGTCACTTAAATGTCCCGAATGTATCTAACTCCACTACTACTGCTGGCAGTGCATTCCACACACCCACTATGCTCTATGTAAAGAACCAATGTCTGACATCTCTGAAACCTTCCTCCAACCACTTTAAAATTATTCCCTTTGTGAAAGCCATTTCTACCCTGAGAAAACGTCTCTGACTATTCACTCTATCTATACCTCACCATCTTGTACACGTCAATCAAGTCACCTCTCATCTTTCTTTGCTCCAAAGAGAAAAGCCTTAACTCCCTTAACCTATCTTCATAAGACTTGTACTCCAGTCCAGGCACCATCCTGGTAAATCTCCTCTGCACCCTTTCTGGAACTTCCACACCCTTCCAATAATGACCAATATGCAACATAACCTCACAGCTCTTAAACTCAATTCCCCTCCTAATAAAAGCCAACACACCATATGCCTTCTTAACAACCCTATCAACTTGGGTGGCAACTTTGAGGGATCTATGGACATGGACATGGACCCTCTGTTAATCCATGCTGCTAAGAATCCTGCCCTTAACTCAGTATTCTGCATTCAAATTCAACCTTCCAAAATGAATCACTTCACAATTTTCCAGTTTGAACTCCATCTGCCACTTACTAGCCCAGTTTTGCATCCTGTCAATGTGCTGTTGCAACCTACAACAGCCCTCCACACTATCCACCACTCCACCAACCTTCGTGTCATCGGCAAACTTACTAACCCACCCTCCCACTTCCGCATTGTGGAACATTATAACTGAAAGTAGTCCTGGTAGTCATTGAAACATGCATAATTTACAAAAAAGGTCGATCAGGGGTGGAAGCTTCAGATAATTTCACAACACATCCAATTATAGTGCCTCATTCATAGTTGCAAGGGGGCTTATAGCAAAATGCTGATTGGGGGATGTATAATGTAGTTTAGTTTGCAGAATTAAAAATAAGTCAAAAAATCTACGTGTTCTAGGCTGATCCAGAATGTATTGCCAATCCCAAAATGCCCTTGAACTGAGTAGCTTGCTAGGCAATTTCAGAGGACAACTGTAATCCCATTTGTTGTGGAACTGGAATCTTATGTAGTTGACTCTTAACTGCTGTCTGAAAGGTCTAGTAAGTCAATCATCTCAAGAACAAATAGGAATTAACAACAAATGCTGGTCTTACCAATGATATCCCCATCCCATCAAGAATAAATAAAACAGACCTGACAGAAGACCTAATAGAAGTATATAAAGTTAAGTGGTATGGATAACTTGTAAAAGATGGCTACATTGCTCTTGATAACCAGGAAAGTAAAGGAGAAATATGATTTAAGAACATTTATTTTCAACCAAATAGTGATGTAAATCTGGAACTCACTGCCAAGTAAAAGTGAGAAAAAAACTTGTAAAAATATGTAGGTATGCATGTTAAGTGCTATAACCTGCAAGGATGGGAATCAAGATAGGAAAATGGGATTAAACTAGTTGACTACTTGTTGACCAACACAGACACAATGGGCTGAATGGCTTTTTCTGTATGGTAAATTTTATGAAGTTATTGTAGTTATTAAGTATCATGTCAATGGCTCCTCATAATTTCAAACTAAACCCAGAATAAATTAAGCCAGAATAACCTAGGATGTGTAAGAAAATTCAAATAGAATTGTAAGAAGGAATTGTATTCAAACTGAAGGCATGTAGACTTGGTAATTCTGACTACAGAAGAATCACAATACAGGAAACCATGTGAATTCCACCACCTGTTTCTCTGTGGATGTGTTGAGCCTAAAAAAACCAGAGCCTGCAGAGTAGGAGGAAAAGCCAAATAGAATGCAATAAAAATGCAATACTTTTACTGAGCTTCTAATTGATTCTCTTATAGAAGCCAATAGATTCAATTTTAAACAGTTGCCCACCGTTCTTCATATTAACTAACTTATTACATTGTTTTGTTTATCTTGTAACAGTATAAATAAGGACATGTGACAACAACTAATTTCCAGGCACTTCATTTTCCAGGCATTTCACTTTCAACCAACTTTATTGCATGTTCATGTTTGGTTATTACCAACATAAACATTCCTCAATTTTAGCTGTTAGTCCTAAAGATTTTTATTGTTAAAATATAGAGTCAATGGTGGAGAATGTATCCCAGCCTCACCACCTTGCCCCTCCCCACACCCAAAACCCTCCCCCACCTCCCCCTTTATCTGCAGCTATCCTTACACCCTCCTTTGTGCTAAAGAAGGGTTACACCTGAAACATTGACTCCTCACCTTCTGATGCTGCCTGGCTTGTTGTGTTCTTACAGCCTCCTGCTTGTCTACCTTGGATTCCAGAATCTGCAGGTTTTTTTGTCTCAGATAATGGATAGATGCTTACTCTTGCCCAGTGTTGGTCAGGTTTGTATGAAATACACAGTACAGCTTCAGCTGTTGGAACTACCCATGAGTCATCATATGGTCTACAATAAGTGATATGCCTGAGCGACCATCCTACATGACCATGCAGATATACTCAGGAGAACTTTGTATAGTTATTACAATTTATTTTCTATTTCTTCTCCAGCTCAATTTGGACCTCTATCCTTTGTCTCCCACTAATCCAGAGAGGTACAACAAAGATTTGATTTCATCTTGAGTGATTCTAAATCGACACTTGTAGTGTCTATAACCCTGCAATGCAGCAAACAATTGGCATTCAAGGAAAATTGTTTAAGGTTCAGTTGTAATTGAATATTTAATTAATTGAATATTTAACATCCAGGATCATGCATAATTTTGTCAGGTAAAAGGCCTCACAAAACGTACTATTCAATTGGCAAACTCACTTAAGAGAGAAGATTGTTGATGTAGGCACTGAATTACATTAGTGAATACTGGGTGGAAGTAAATTATTTTTGAGCTAAGGGAAGCAGTGCTTTGTTTCATCTTTAATATGCAATACCATATCTGGGAGTGCTTGATCTTTGCGTTGAGACACAAAGGATGGAATTTTATGTTGTCCTCCAAACACCATGTGCAAAGGCTGCGAGGCAGGTGACCATTGAATCAAGAGAGAAGGCAGAGTTCTCTTCTTGATAATTTCCTCTGCTGCTTAAGCCAGAGGCAGGGAGGATCAAGAATATGCAGACTAACTAATGCTCTTAATAGTAATTATGCACCATTTAAAGCCATCTTCCTGTGCTACCTTTATCACTGGTATTCTACAAGCAGTGAGGGTAAGGATGTCTGACACATGAGGACACTATTGAGTATACCCTAGCAGCCTCCCTGCAGAGTCCAGGAGGCTATGGGTGGCTCAGTAGTTAGCACTGCTGTCCTATAGTACCCGGGACCTGGGTTCAATTCCACCCTAGGGTGTCTGTGTGGTATTTGTACATTCTCTCCATGTCTGTGTGGGTTTCCTCTGGATGCACCAGTTTCCTCTCATAGTCCAAAGATGTTCAGTTTAGGTGAATTGGCCATGCTAAATTGCCCGTAATGTTCAGGGATGTGAAGGTTAGGTGCATTAATCAGGGGTAAATGTAAGGCAGACAGTGGCTCAGTGGTTTGCACTGCTGTCTCATAGTGCCAGGGACCCAGGTTCGATTCCAACCTTGGGCGACTGTCTGTGTGGATTTGCACATTCTCCTTGTGTCTGTGTGGATTTCCTCTGGGTGCTCCAGTTTCCAAAGATGTGCAGATTAGGTGCATTAGTCAGGGGTAAATACAGGTAATTACTCTCTCCGGAGGGTCGGTGTGGACTTTTGCGCTGAAGAGCCTGTTTCTACACTGCAGGGATTCTAGGGGTAATAGGGTAGGGGAATGGGTCTGGGTAGCTTATTCTTCAGAGGGTTGGTGTAGACCCATTGGGCCAAATGGCCTCTTTCCACATTGTAGGGTTTCTATGATTCAAAGAGATCATCTTGATTGTGTACTCTCTGCCCTTGAGAGAGCCCTCCCATATATCCTGTTGACCTTCTAGGGTCATGAATACTCTGATTAAAACATTTCATGCCCAAAACAACAAATTATTCACTTCACTATGCTCTGCTTGGCTAACCATGGCATACCCATCCCATTCACCCAGCTTCTTGATACTGAAGTCCCAGCAGTTGCCACCTTTCCCAGTGGTATTGCTGAGATCAATGAGTTGCTGACTCAGTCAATAGGCAGAGTCTTTGTTTTTAAACCCAATGGAAACCCTGACAGCAGGCAAGTTAACATTTACTTGCATTAGACTTCCAGAGATGGCCACAGCTGTATTGTTATCAGTTTTCTAGCTGATGGCCATAAAATTCAGTCCAAAGGTATTCTTCTGCACAGACTATTGACATCATTCAGGTTAAACATAAAAAGTTAATGATAAGAAAGTACTTACAGCTTCTCAAAGTCATGTTGAACTTGTTAATTAATTGGCAAGGTATTGTTTTGCAACAACTTGTAGTATACTGGGTTTTTCTTAAATTTGTTAATATTTGGTCAGAAAACACGAAACATATATGAAATTGCACACAAAAAAAATACTCATAAAGTAAGCTGTAGTGCTGATTTTAACTCCCATCTGCGACTCCTATTGTCAAGGGCTGTAGTGGATGGAAAAGGTTGTTGATCTCAACAGCATGAGGTCTGAAAGATAATAAACTTCCTAATCTGAAAATGCATTAACATACTGGTATGTAGAGTGGGAGTTTGGTTTCCAGAAGGTCAACTCCCGATAACCCTAAAATGGTCTCTAGTATTTATGTAACTGATTGTAGCAGAGGTGAAGAGATCATTCCCTGAGAAAAAGGAGAGAAGGAAGCCAAGGGCACAGTTGGCTGAAATTTTCCTTGAGGCCTGGAGAAGCATGCATACTTTCACCTAATAGCAGAGGAAAGATATCCAAATGCATATTGAAAGATGCCTGCTACAAGAAACAGGAAATAACTTCCGTCAGCCAGTAGTAAGCCTCTGTGAAAGTTGCAGTAGGCTGACCTCAGTAGTAAATCTAGTGACCACATTTTATTTATGTTACTGTCCAACGAACCACCAATTTCAGCAAAGTTTAAAATAATTTTCTCTCTGGCAAAATGTTTTTCCTGTGTTCAAATATTTACGGTGTTATTCGAAATTCTACCTAATGCTGTCACTTAATTTTGTGTTTTCTTTGAGATTTTGAAAATGAAATTGTCAGTACCTAGCAACTGACGTTTAATATGTTATGGAACATGTATCAGTATTCTATTGAAATTCTGTAGTGCTCTTTAACACAATAGATAACTCCTTTGGTTTAAACAGGTTAAGAGCTACATTAAACACCGTAGACAGGAATCCCACACTGATCTGCTATTCCATCTCTCTGAAAATTAAGCTATACCATTTTTGAAACTTTTGTTATGATGGCATAAAAGCACAAAAGAAAGTCTACTAAAGTGTGATTATGACATTGGGAAAGATAAAGCGAAATTGATAGATTCTCTTTTAGATTAGATTCCCTACAGTATGGAAACAGGCCCTTCAGCCCAACAAGTCCCCACCAACCTAACTAATGTACTTAACGCTACGGGCAGTTTAGACTGGCCAATTCACCTGACCTGAACATCTTTGGATTGTGGGAGGAAACTGGAGCACCTGGAGGAAACCCACACAGACACAGGGAGAATGTGCAAACTCCACACTGACAGTCACCCGAGGCTGGAATCAAACACTCATCCCTGTGAGGCTGTGAGGCAGCAGTGGTAACCACTGAGTCACTGTACCGCCCAATCTTTTAGAAAGATTGTAACTTGCTAAATGTCCAAGATAAGATGTATCCACAATGCTTGAAGGCATTGTCAAAAAAAAATTTGCAAAATAAAAGAAGTGTTAAATGGAAATTAAACCTCAGTGTTGTTGATTTGGACAATTCAGGTTTCACTTATGCCAAGATATAATGAAAGAATGGCATCAATTTAAGGTAAGATAAATTATGTAAAATAAACAATCATATATTCAATCATCTCTCAGCATTAAGAGTAAGCTTATAATGGCTTTTATCTTTAGTAACTGCAGTCTTATTTATCTGGACAAAGAAACTGAGCGCATCATCATTAAGACATAAAGATAAGTGGAGGGAGAGTACTGTTGAGGAAGTGGGGAGGCTGCAGAAGGACTTATACAGGTTAGGAGAAAGAGCAAATAAGCAGCTGATGGAATATGTTATGTGGGAAAGTGTGAGGTTATGCATTTTCATGAGTCATGGGACATTGGCACCAGTACTGGGGAAAAGGGGATCTGTTCTGATTGGATGGTCTTCATCTAAACTTTGCTGGGACCAGTGTCCTGGCGAATTGCATAACTAGGGCTGTAGACAGGGCATTAAACTAAATGGGGGGAGAGGGTTCAGTCATAGAGGAAATTAGAAAACCTGAATTAAAAGGGGAGGTAAGAATGCAGAACTCAAGAGAGGTTACTAAAATCTCCAGCACTGACACAAGTAGGACAGAGTTAGCAATCAAACTTCAAGTACACTGGACAAACAAATGACAATGAGAAGAGGGACAGTTAAGACAGCATTGAAGGTGTTAGATCTGAATGCATGCAGTATAAGAAATAAGATAACTGATCTTGTGGTGCAGATTGAAATTGGCAGGTATGATGTGGTGGGCATCATGGAGACATGGCTGCAAGGGGATCAGGATTGGAAGCTGGGTACTCAAGGATATACATCATATTGAAAAGATAGGCAGGTGGGCAGAAGGGATCGGGTTGCCCTATTAGTGAGAAATGAAATTAAATCAATAGTAAGAAACAAAGTAGGGTCAGATGGTGTAGAATCAATGTGGATAGAATTGAGGAACCACAAAGGTTAAAAAATAGGCCTCCAAAGAGCTGCAGCACAAGATATACCAGGAGATAGAAAAGATGTGTAGGAACAGCAAATTTACAGTGACTATGGGGGATTTCAGTATGCAGGTGGGCTGGGAAAATTAGGGTTGGTAGTGGTTCGCAAGAATTTGTGGAATGTCTACGAGATGGCATTTTGGAGCAGCTTGTAATGGAGCCCACTAGGGAACAGGTAATATTGGATTTAATGTTGTGAAATAAGACCGACTTGATAAGGGAACTTAAGGTAAAGAAACTCTTAGGAAGCAGTGATCATAACATGATCAAATTTATGTTGCAATTTGAGAGAGAAGATAGAGTCAGAGGTAATGGTATTTCAGCTGAATAAAGAAACCGCAGAGGCATGAGGGGGGAGCTGATTACAAATGACTCGGAGAAGAGCCTAGCAACAAAGACAGTGAAACAGCAATGGCAGGAATTTCTGGGAGTAATTCAGGAGATACAACAGAGATTCATCCCAAGGAAAGAGAAGCATGGTACAGGGAGGATGAGGCAACCATGGCTGACTAGGGAAGTCAGGGATAGCATAAAAGCAAAAGAGAAAGCATATGAAGTAGCAAAGAACAGTGGGACACCAGAGGATTGAATAGCTTACAAAGACCAACAGAGGGCAACAAAAAAAAGAGGGAGAAGATTGAATATGAGGGTAAGCTAGCCAGTAATATAAAGGAGGATGGAAGAGTTGCTTTAGATATGTAAAGAGCAAAAGAGAGGCAGAAGTGGGCTGCTGGAAAATGAAGTATGAGGGGTAGTAATGGGGAACAAAGAAATAGCTGAGGGAGTGAATAATTACTTCACGTCAGTTTTCACGGTGGAATTATTTCACAGAGTAATTCCCTAAAAATTCAAGAGAATTTGTGGGGGGGGGGGGAGGGGGAGGGAGAACTGAGCATGGTGGCCATCACCAAGGAGAAGGTGGTATAAAAATTGAATGGTCTGAAGTTGGACAAATCACCTGGACTAGATGGACTACACCCAGAGTTCTAAGGGAGACAGCTAAAGGGGAGACATTAGTGGTAATCTTTCAGGAATCACTGGAATCAGGGACGGCCCCAGAAGACTGGAAAATGGCTAACATAACACTCCTGTTTAAAAAGGGAGTAAGGCGGAAGATGGAAAATTACAGACTGATTAGCCTAATCTTTGTCATGGGTAAAATCTTGGAATCCATCAGGAAGGATGAGGTTTCTGAATACTTGGAAGTGTATGACAAAATAGGGCAGAGTCAGCATAGTTTCATGAAGGGTAGGTCGTGCCTGACAAATCTGCTAGAATTCTTTGAGGAAGTAACAAGCAGATTAGACTAAGGAGAGCCAATGGATGTTATCTACCCAGACTCCAAGAAGGCCTTTGACAAGGTGCTGCGCAGGACACTACTGAGTAAGAAAAGGGCCCATGGTATTAGATGCAAGGTGCTAGCATGGATAGAAGCTTGGCTGTCTGGCAATAAGCAGAGAGTGGGGATGAAAATTTTCTTCTCAGGATGGCAGCTGGTGACTAGTGGTGTTCTGCAAGACTCAGAATTTAGACCACAACTTTTCATTTTATACATTAACAATCTAGATGAAGGAACTGAGGGCATTCGGGTTAAGTTTGCAGATGATGCAAAGTTAGGTAGGTAAAGGAATGGTAGCATTGAGAAGGTAGGGAGGCTGCAGAAGGATTTAGACAGGTTTGGAGAGTGGGCAAAGAAGTGGCAGATGGAGTACAACGTGGGAAAGTGTGAGGTCATGCACATTGGTAGGAAGAATAGAGGCATGGCTATTTTCTAAATGGGGAGAAAATTTAGAAGTCTGATATGCAAAGAGACTTGGGAGTTCTAGTCCAGGATTCTCTCAAGCTAAACTTGCTGGTTTATTCAGTAGTTAGGAAAGCAAGTGCAATGAAGGCATTGATTTTGAGAGGACTTGAATATAAAAGCAGGGATGTACTTCTGAGCCTTTATAAGTCTCTAGTCAGGCCACATTTGAGGTATTGTATGCAGTTTTGGCTCTATATCTCAGGAAGAATGTACTGGTCCTGGAGTATATTCAGAGGAGATTCAGAGAAATTGTGTATCTTCTATTTTGAGATTGTGTCACCTGATTTTAGACTTTCCAACCAGAGAAGCATCCTTTCTGCATTTACTCTATTCAGCCATGTTGGAATTCGACACTTTAGATATGTTTCAATTAAATCACCTCTCAACGTTCTAACTCTAATGAACTCTAATAAATATTCAAACCTTATAGAATATTTTTGCGATTGCCAATATGTCCTCCATTTGTCAAGTGTTTGCCCAATCACTAAACTTGTCTAAATCACCTTAAAGCCTCCTTGCATCCTTTAATGACTTACTATTTTGCCCAGTTCTGTGTCATTACAAACTTAGAAATGCTACATTTGATTCCCTCATCCAGGTCATTAATATATCTGGGCGAATAGCTGGGTCCCAAGAATGGCTTCTTGTGGCGTACAAGTGACTGTCATTTGAAAAAAGAACCATTTATTCTCACTTTCTGTTTCCAGTTTGTCAACTAATGCTCTGTTTGTGCCAATATGTTACCTCCTGTCCAAAGGGAATTGCCCAGGAAATTGAAAATTCTTCTGGGCAATTCCCCTTTGCTTGAAAACCTCCAATTTGAATTGGAGAATTTGGAGGATTGTGTAGCCTAACTCCTGGGCAACTACTAAACTGACTTCTCAACCACAAAACCCTGACTGTACCTCTCCTGACCCCATAGCAGTCTCCAGATTCTAACTCTGTACCTCACCTCTCCCACCTGATCTGACATGCCCTCTCCCCTGCTATTGGACCCAACACCCCCATTTGCCTCAGGACCTGACAGTCCCCTTCTATGAGACAGTCCCTGAGACCTGACAACCCAATCTCATCACTGGACCCAACGTTCACACCCCACCCACTGCTGAGTCCACCCCAGTGCAATTCACTTTATCTATGCCCCCCATGAGTTTATAAATCGCTATAAGGTCACGTCACAGCCTCCTATGCTTCAGGAAAAAAGGCTCAGCCTATCCAGCCTCTTCTTATAACTCAAACCTTCCAGTCTCAGTAGGATCCTTGTAAATCTTTTTTCACTCTTTCAAGTTTAATAATGTCCTTTCTGGTGACCTGAATTGTACACAATACTCCAAATGTGACCATACCAACGACTTGTTTGGCTGTAACATAATATCCAAACTCTTGAACTCAGTGCTCTAACTGATGAAGGCAGGCCAAACAACTTCTTCACTCCGCTGTCTACCTGTGACACCACTTTCAAAGAACTATGTACCTGCACTCCAAGGTCTTTCTATTCGACAACACTCCCCAGGACCCTGCCATTAAAGATGTAAGTCTGCATTGTTTTACTTACTGAATGGAACACCTCGCATTTAACTGAATTAAACTCCATCTGTCATTACTCAACCTTTGGCCCAGTTGATCAAGATCCTATTGTATACTTAGGTTACCTTCATCACTGTCCATAATACCACCAATTTGGTATCATTCACAAACTTATTAACCATGCCTCCTATAATCTCTTCCAAATCGTTTATATAAATGATGAACAACAGTGGATCCACAACAGTGGTCTTTGCGGCACACCGCTGGTCACAAGCCTGCAGTCTGGACAACAACCCTCCACCACCACCCTCTATCTCCTACCATCAAGCCAATTTTATATCCAATTAGTTAGCTCTCCCTAGATCCCATGTGATCTAACTTAACTAAGCAGTCTACCATGAAAAACCTTGTCGAAGGCCTTGCTAAAGTTCATGTTACCTATCGCTCTGTATTCTTATGTCATCTTAGTCACTTCTTGACAACTCAATCAAATTTGTGAGATACAATTTCCCATGCACAAAGTCATGCAGACTATCCCTAATTAGTCCTTACCTTTCCAAATGCAAGTGTATGCTGTCTTGCAGAATCCTCCCAAACAATTTACTGCCACTGACATTAGGCTTATCAATCTATAGTTCCCCTGCAGCATTTCTTAAATGACTGCACACCATTAGTCACCCTCCAGTCTTCTGGCATCTCACCTCTGCTGCGGGCCCTGCAATTTCTTCTTTCTTCTGGTGAAGACTGATGAGAAATATTTGTTTAGCACCACAATGATCTTTAGTGGCTCCACATATTGTCACCCTTATCTTTAAGTTAAAAATCACACAACACAGGGTTATAGTCCAACAGGTTTAATTGGAAGCACACTAGCTTTCGGAGCGACGCTCCTTCATCAGGTGATTGTGGAGGGCTCAATCCTAACATGCAGAATTTATAGCAAAAATTTACAGTGTGATATAACTGAAATTATGCATTGAAAAATTGATTGTCTGTTAAACCTTTCATCTGTTAGAATACAGTGATAGTTTCACTTCTTTCATGTGTAAATCACAAAACCTTTTTTTTAAAAATGTTGCATTCTCGGGTTAGCTGTTAACAATGGTGATAGCTAGACAATATGTTGAAGGTGTTGGCCCCCTGTGTTCTCTGTCTATGACCTGATGTTTAGATTGATTCTAATCTAAAAAGTGAGATAACAGAGTTTTACATAAATTCATGCAGTTTTTGAGCTCAGAGTTCTACATGAATGCATGCAGTTTTTGAGCAAAGTACAATGTAACCCTGCAAGTACAAATTCACCCCACAAAATATATGTGTGCATGTGGGTCTTTGTCTGTCTGTGTGTGTGTCTGTCTGTCTGGGTTGGGGGTTGTGAGTGTGAGAAAGTGTATGTGTGTGTGTGCAGTGATGCAGAATGTCTTAAGTCTGTGAGGGTGTGTGTGTGTGTCTGTGTGTATAGGAGTGCCTGTGTGTGTGTGAATGTGTGTGTGTAGGAGTATCTGTGTGTGTGTGTAGTGCAATGGTGGTCACCTGTATTGTGACATGAACCCAAGGTCCCGGTTGAGGCCCTCCCTATGGGTACCGAACTTTAAGGGCCCTGTTCTCTCCTTAATTGCCCGTTTGCACTTAATATATTTGTAGAGTCTCTTTGGATTCTCCTGTACCTTATCTGCCAAAGCTATCTCATGTCCCTTTTTGCCCTCCTGATTTCCCTCTAAAGTATACCCCTCCATCTTGATACTCCTCAGGGAATTCACTCTTCCCAGCTGGCTATACCTAACATATGCCTCCTTTTTCTTCAGTAGAGCCTCAATATCTCTAGCCATTCAATATTCCCTACACCTATCAGACTTACCCTTCACAGAAAAGGAAGTGCTGGTCCTGAACTCCTGTTATCCACTTCTGAAAGCCCACTTTTGCCAAATGTCCTTTACCTGTGAACAGCCTCCCTCAGTCAACTTTGGAAAGATCCTGTCTAATCCCATCAAAATTGGCCTTGTCCCAATTCCTGAAGAAGGGCTTATGCCCGAAACGTCGATTCTCCTGTTCCTTGGATGCTGCCTGACCTGCTGCGCTTTTCCAGCAACACATTTTCAGCTCTTGTCCCAATTTACCTATCCATTTCTACAACTACTTTAAAGCTAGTCGAATTATGGTTACTGGTCTCAAAGTGCTCCTTCCCCTCCCCCAGCACCTCATTTGCCCTGCCTTATTTCCCCAAAGGAGGTCAGGTTTTGCCCCTTTTCATTAAGGGCCATCTACATATTGATTGGAAAATCTTTCCTGAACACATTTAACAAATTTCTCCCTTTTGAAACTCTTAACACTATGATAGTCATTGTCTATGTTTGGAAAGTTAAAATCCCAAGTCTTTACAAGTCTATTATATAATTCCAGTAATAAATTTGCATTTATAATTGCCAGGGATACAAGCAGAATCATTGGAAATGGTTAAAATTCAATTGCAAATGAAACAGTTTGAGTTAAGATTGAAAACAGAAGAAAAACAGAAGGAGAGAAGAAACGGAGAAAGAGAAAGTTTTTGGACTTCAGAAATTGGAACTGAAAACTTAAAGTCGACTTAAAATGGAGGACAAAGTCAGAAGTCACATGATACCAGGTTATAGTCCAACATGTTTATTTGAAATCGCAAGCTTTGAAAGCTTGTGATTTCAAATAAACCTGTTGGACTATAACCTGGTGTCGTGTGGCTTCTGACTTACATAGAACATAGAACATTATAGTGCAGTACAGGCCCTTCGGCCCTCAATGTTGTGCCGTCCTGTCATACTAATCTGAAGCCCATCCCACCTACACTATTCCATGTACAATGACGACTTAAATGTATTTAAACTTGACGAATCTACTACCGTTGCAGGCAAAGCATTCCATACCCTTACTACTCTCTGAGTAAAGAAACTACCTCTGACATCTGTCTGAACCTATCTCCCCTCACTTTAAAGTTGTGACCCCTCGTGTTTGTCATCCCCATTCTTGGAAAAAGGCTCTCCCTGTCCACCCTATCTAACCCTCTGATTATCTTGTTTGTCTCTATTAAGTCACCTCTCAACCTTCTCTCTAATGAGAACAGTCTCAAGGCCCTCAACCTTTCCTCGTAAGACATTCCTTCCATACAAGGCAACATCCTAGTAAATCTCCTCTGCACCCTTTCCAAAGCTTCCACATCCTTCTTATAATGCAGTGACCAGAACTGTACACAATACTCCAAGTGTGGCCATACCAGAGCTTTGTACAGCCGCAGCATAACCTCCTGGTTCCGGAACTCAATCCCTCTTTTAATAAAGGCCAAAACAACCCTGTCAATCTGGGTGGCAACTTTCAGGGATCTGTGTACATGCTCATCTGCACTCCCAAGAATCTTACCATTAGCCCAGTACTTTGCATTCCGATTACTTCGTCCAAAGTGTATCACCTCACACTTGTCCACACTAAACTCCATTTGCCACCTCTCAGCCCAGCTCTGCATCCTATCTATGTCTCTCTGCAACCTACTACATCCTTTGTCACTATCCACAACTCCACCGACCTTAGTGTCGTCCGCAAATTTACTAACCCACCCTTCTAAGCCCTCATCCAGGTCATTTATAAAAATGATGAACAGCAGTGGATCCAACACCGACCCTTCCGGTAAGCCACTAGTAACTGGACACCAAGATGAACATGTTCCATCAACTACAACCCTCTGTTTTCTTTCAGCAAGCCAATTACTGATCCAAACTGCTATGTCTCCCACAATCCCATTCTTCCGCATTTTGTATCATAGCCTACTGTGGGGAACCTTATCAAACGCCTTGCTGAAATCCATATACACCACATCAACTGGTTTACTCTCATCTACCTGTTTGGTCACTTTGTCAAAAAACTCAATAAGATTCGTTCGGCACGACCTATCCTTCACAAAACCGTGCTGACTGTCCCTGATCAGATTACTCTTTTCTAGATGGTTATAAATCCTATCTCTTATAACCTTTTCCAACATTTTACCAACAACCTGAAGTGAGACTCACTGGTCTGTAATTACCAGGGTTGTCTCTACTACCCTTTTTGAACAAGGGAACCACATTTGCTATCCTCCAGTCCTCAGGCACTATTCCTGTAGACAATGATGATTTGAAGATCAATGCCAAAGGCTCGGCAATCTCTTCTCTTGCTTCCCAGAGGATCCTGGGATAGATCCCATCCGGCCCAGGGGACTTGTCTATTTTCACACTCTACAGTATTTCTAATACCTCTTCCTTGTGAACCTCAATCTCTTCTAGTCCAGATGCAAGTATCTCTATATCTTCCTTGCCTGACTTTGTGCACCCCAATCCAACACCCAACTCAACATCATAAAATGGCAAGTTAAAGGTGAAAGATCGGAGTAATGATATAGAGCAATCCTATCATAGCTAAAGGCCTGGTGGGTGTATGTTTAAATATGTCCAAGCATTGCCCACGTTCAATGAAAAGGACCTAGAAGACTTTTTCATTTAATTTGAGAAAGTAGCTAAACAAATGAAATGGTCAGTGACCATGTGGGTATTGCTGACCCAAACAAAGTTGGTAGGTAGAGTTAGTGAGATTTTGCATTGCTATCAGCAGAGGTATCTGAAGAGTATATGGAGATGAAAAATGCCATCTTAAGTGCACATGAGCTAGTACCTGAGGCCTACAGACAATGTTTTATGAATCTAAGGAAGCAACCTCGTCAAACATACATAGATTTTGGAATGATTAAACAAGATAATTTTGATAGTTGGATAAAAGCATTGAAAGTAGATTAAGTTACAAATCACACAACATCAGGTTGTAGTCCAACAGGTATAATTGGAAGCAGTAGCTTTCGAAGCGCTGCTCCTTCATCAGGTAGTTGTGGAGTGCACAATTGTAAGACACAGAATTTATAGCAAAAGGTTACAGTGTGAGTAACTGAAATTATACATTGAAAAATACCTTGATTGTTTGTTAAGTCTCTCATCCGTTAGACTGAGCATGATAGCTTCTTTCATATGTAAATCACAAAACTTTTTTTAAAAGTTACATTCTCAGGTTATCTGTAACAATTGGTGTCAGCGCAGATAAGACGTTGAGATGTTGAAAGTGTTAGCCCCCTGTATTCTCTGCCTGTGCCATAATGTTTGGACTGACTATAATCTAAAAAGTGAGTTAACAGAATCTTACATGTATTCATGCAGTTTTTGAGCAAAGTACAATGTAACTGTGCAAGTACAAATTCACCCCACAAACGTATATGCGTATGTGTGCATGTGGATTTTTGTGTGTTTTTGTGTGTGTGTTTGTTGATAAACTTGGCTAAGACTGAGATCGCAAAAGCCCAAGTCACATTCCTGGACCATGTTGTTGGACATGAACAGTTGGCCTATGGGATGTGAAAATAGAAATTATTGGAGAGTTTCTATTACCACTGATGAAGAGGGAAGTACACGATTTCTGGGACTGAGTGTGTTTTTTTTATTGGAAATTCATGCCAAATTTTAGCGGTGTGGTTGTTCCATTGACTTATATTTTGAAGGAGTGCAAAAAAATTTCAGTGGTTGGAAGAGAATTCGAAAGCATTTGGCAACTTGAAAGCTGTGTTGACGACTGCTCCAGTGTTAGCAACAACTAACTACACAAAGCCATTTCAACATTTATGTTGCCAGTAGTGGGTCTGAGAGAATTATATGTACTGATCATAATCCCTTTACAATTTTTGGAAAAATTTAAAGATAAAAATACCAGACTGTTTTGATGGAGTTTATTGTTACAGCCATTAAATTTCAAAAATATACATGTGGCAGGCTGAGAGAACATATTCTAGATTAGAGTAGTGCTGGAAAAGCACAGCAGGTCAGGCAGCATCCGAGAAACAGGAAAATCGATGTTTCAGGCAAAAACCCTTCATCAGGACTGAAGGGATTTTGCCTGAAACGTCGATTTTCCTGCTCCTCAGATGCTGCCTAACCTGCTGTGCTTTTCCAGCACCACTCTAATCTTAACTCTGATTTCCAGCATCTGCAGTCCTCACTTTTGCCTGAGAAAACATATTGTCAGTGATTGTCACCGCTTTGATGAATGAAGGTGGACTGCAGCATTGAAAAATTTTGAGTGCTTAGATTTAATAGAGTGTATATGGGTAGCTTACTAATGACAGGAAACTGGAAGTTTTAAAAATGAAGCCATCTTTGCATTTTGATGATTCTTTTAAAGGGGTCAGGTGTGATTAGATGTGCCTTTTATACGGATTTGTGCTGTCCTGTTTCACTTGAAAGCAAGTGTTGTAAACCTGGAACAGAGCTGATTGCTCTGTGCACAGCTGTGTAGCGAAGTTTGGTTTTGTTTTAAAAAGTTAGAACAATAGAAGCAGGGGGTAAAGCCAGGCTCCCACAGAAGCAGAGTTTTAGTTTAGCTTTTGGCAATTGCTGGAGTCTTGGAGCTGAATGTGGAAGCTATTATTTCTCTCTCTGTTACAGCCAAAAGTTGGAGTTCTGTCTGCTGCAAGAATTGCACGTGAGACTATCTATTTTACTAAATTTGCCTCTGCCAAGGGTGTGGTTATGAGATGTTACCAGATTGGAACAGTTGCTGTCTAATAATTAAGTAATCTGTTTTCCAATAGAAATAAAGTTATTTCAATTCTTTCTTTGATATGTATTTTAACAAGCTAAAGTGTGTTTTGCTTAAAGCCAAGTAATGTAATCAAATTACATCTGGAACACAGCATCTTATTCTTGCCTCCGAATAAGTAAAAGTTAGGTTTTAGGCTATCTCCTTGATATATTTGCAGGGCTTTTGGTCTGGTCCATAAGATTCTCTTTAACTTCTGTACTAGTCTCAACCATCTCTTTTGTCTCATAGTTGTTTACCCACCCCCGCCAGACTAGTTTAAATGTCCTGAGTAGCTCTAGGAAATCTCCTTGCTAGGATATTGGTTCCTCTTCCTGTTCAGGTGAAACCTGTCTCTCTTGTACAGATCATCTCTGTCCCAGAAGAGATCCCAATGATCTTCAGCTATAGATTAATCTGCCCTAAATCCTATTTCAACTCTTACTGGCATGTGGCAATGTGAATAATCCAGAGATTACTTAACCTTTAGACCCTGCTTTTTAACCTTCTGCCTAACCCCTATATTCACTCTCCAGTAAATAATCCCTTTTGCTAATTATGTCATTAATACCAATGCATACAATAACCTCTGGTTGCTCATGCTCCCCTTTGAGTTTTTGCAGTTACATAGACTGGAGATGTTTGGACTCTTTATCTTGGATACAGAGGATGTTGAGAAAACATTGATAGAGGTATGCAAAATCACGAGTGGAAAATTAGTTTAACTGGTGGATAAATAAGGAATGAGAAGGAAGAGATTTAATGTAGCTAAGAAATGAAGCAAATGGAGACACAAGGGGAAACACTTTCTTGCAACAATTAGTTAAGATTTGGAATGCACTGCCTCAAAGTGTGACACAGACAAAAAAAAACTGTAGATGCTGGAATCCAAAGTAGACAAGCTGGATGCTGGAAGAACACAGAAAGCCAGGCAGCATCAGGTGATGGAGAATTTAATGTTTCGGGTGTAACCCTTCTTCATGACTGGAGATGTGTGTAGGGGACACTGCAGGTAAAGGTGGATGTGGGGTCAGGGTGGTGAAGTGGGGATAGGTGAAGACAGGTAGAGGGTACGACCTGGTTGGTCAATGGGAGAAATGCATCCAGTAGGTGGCTGGGAGGGGCGGAAGGGAGGGGAAGGAGCTGGGAAGGGAGTCGGGGGAAAGGAAGGGAGGTTATTTGAAATTGGAGAACTCAATGTTGAGTCCTCTGGGCTGTAGGCTGCCCAGGCAGAAGATGAGGTGTTGTTCCTCCAATTTGTGGTTTGGTTCATTGTGGCAATGGAGGAGGTCAAGGATGGTCATGTCGGAAAGGGATTGGGAAGGGGAATTAAAATGGGCAGAGACTGGGAGGTCAGGTCAGCCCCTGGGGGCCTAGCTGAGAAGCTCTGCTTCATTTACTATAAATCCACAGACTCTCACAACTATCTGGACTACACCTCCCCCCACCAATATCTGTAGAACTCCATCTTGTGGTCCCAATTCCCCTGCCTCTGCCGCATCTGCTTGGATTTAGATTTAGATTAGATTACATTACAGTGTGGAAACAGGCCCTTCAGCCCAACAAGTCCACACCGACCCGCCGAAGCGCAACCCACCCATACCCCTACATTTACCCCTTACCTAACACTATGGGTAATTTAGCATAGCCAATTCACCTGACCTGTACATCTTTGGACTGTGGGAGGAAACCGGAGCACCCGGAGGAAACCCACGCAGACACGGGGAGAACGTGCAAACTCCACACAGTCAGTCGCCTGAGGCAGGAATTGAACCTGGGTCTCAGGCGCTGTGAGGCGCTGTGCCACCGTGCCGCCCACAGCCATGAGGAGTCATTCCACTCCTAAGCATCCCAGATGTTAATCTATTTAAAACAACGTGCTTTCCTCCCCTCTGTCATCCAGACAGCCCTCCGCCGCACTACTTCCATTCCCCATTCCACTGCTCTCAAACTCCCAAACACAATAAAGACAGAGTCCCTCTTGTTTTCACCTACCACCCCATCAGTCTTTGTATCTAAAATATCATCCTTTAACACTTTCGCCAAATCCAACTGGACCCCACCACCAAGAACATTTTCCCCCCTACACCCCTCTCTGCTTTCCGCAAGGACTGTTCCCTTCAACAGTCCTTAGTTTGGGGTTCTTTCCCCATCAATCCCCCTGAACCCCCAGATAGCTTCCCCTGCAACCGGAATAGACACAAAACCTGCTTGTACTCCACCTCCGCCACCTCCATTCAGGGCCCGAAACAGTCCTTCCAGGTCAGACAGAAGTTCACCTGCCCCTCTTCCAATCTAGTTTCTTGCATCAGATTCTCCCGATGTGGTGTTCTTTATATCGGGGAGACCGAATGTAAACTTAGGGAACGATTTGCCGAGTATGGCTTCATAAAATGGAGGCAAGTTGAAGAGCTCTAATTTTAAGAGCTGTAGCAGTAAAGTGCAATTACTTTCTTTCTGACTCATAACTGCTTAACATAACAGTTGAAGAATTAATACTAGTAGCATTTGTGAATTCTAAATGGAAATAAAGGGACTTGAATAATTTGGATACTGATCATTATGGGAGAGAAAAATGACATGCTAGCTTAATAAGTTTGGATACAGTTTTAATATAAGCCCAACATTTATAAATTTATCTGATACTCTTAAGATGGAGGCATGTTTAAGAATTAAATAGCAGGGAATAAATCTGTACAGTTATATCAAGAAAATAACACAAGCATATAATTTCACCTACATTAATCTGTGACATGTCATAAAGTTCTAAATGTGGTGTACTAAGGTATTTTATATTCTCAATGAGCAGGGAAATTTGTGAAGTAGAAATTCTGGCTTCATGTTTAATTTGTGGACAGAGTCTTAACAAGCCCTGACAACATTGGCTGTGTTAGGAAATCTGGGAGTATTGCATGAAAATTCAAGTAAGGTCTTTTGTTATAGACCAGACCAAACCCCCTCAAAATATTCAGAAGATAGTCTAAACCCTAACTTTTTCTTATTTTAAAGGTAAGTTGCATTCCAGATGCAATTTGATTCATCAAACTATCAGATTTAAACACACTTTATTCATCCACTATAATCAAAATACAACAAAAAAAAGAAGGAATTAGAATAAGTTAACTCTGCAGGTAAAAATAGCAGAATAATAGATATAGTAACTATTATTAATGAACTGTTCTAATATAATAAAATCCCATAAACATACCCTTGGCAAAAGGCAAATTCAGAAAACAGATTGTCTCATATACAACTCCAGAGCAGGAAGAGAACCCCCAACTTTTGAGGGAAAAATAGTTTTCTCTTCTTCAAGACCCCACAACAACTGCTGAAAGTTAAAACTAAAAATCCTAATTCTGTGGACCTTAACCACACCCATTCAGGCTGCTTCTTTTGTTCCAAATTTGAAATAAAACCAAGTCCTTACAATGTGTTTGCTGTAGTGGCTGTGGTAGACTGCTCATCACCTCTGCCTTAAAACGTCTCTTCAAAAAAAAAGGACAATATACTTTCTTGATACTGAAAGCAACAAGCCATAATTTCCAACAGAATTCTGTATGTCTAGATGAAATTAACAAGGTCACAGCTATTAAAAAGGATTATTGCTTATTATCATCCTTCACAACTACTTAATCTTAAATCATTTACATGCAGGCTCCAATTCTTCCACCTGCCAACTAGAAAGAAGACAATGAGACTTCTTGAAAATTTAAACAATACCCAGTGACTCCAGTTTGCACTTGCTCCTCCAGGTCTGTTATTTGGAAGTCCAACACTAATGTCGTAGGGCACATAGCAGTGCAACAGTCACTCAGCCCAGATCCGCAGATATTGGCATTCCACATGTACAAGCCAATCCGCACCCTCACTGGCAAATCTCCAATTCACTTACAGTATGGTTCTGCATTTTAGTGTTGCACTTGGAGCATGGTCACAACTCTCATTACAAGGCTGCTGCAAGAACACTTTATATGGAGGGACAAGTACACAGTTCACAGTTTGGACCAGACATCTCAGGGCTGCTCTCTTACTTTGTTAGCGCTATGCTTATGGTATCTACCTGGATGCTCAAAGCATTCCTGCCTTACCTTTTTATGCTTTGAGTTTAAAGGCTCACAACACTAATGCACTGTTACATTGCAGTTTTACTCAGACCTAAAGGCAGCCAGCTTGTCACTCCGGCCAGTAGTCATCAGTCAAGACAACAACACAATACTTGATCAGACTCACATCTACATTATGTGACAGCAGCTTATGCAGTAAACACACTGCATGTATTTTGAGCAAAGAGCCATGTCTCCACATCTATAGGGAGTAGTCCTCAGTGAGATCCAGCGTGACATTTGCCAGTTAGGGATCTTGTCCCAGTAGGTCAAAGGCAACGTCAATGCAGGGGTGGAAAAACTGTTGGTCAACTGTTTGGACCAGTACAGACCAGGGTCTTTGCCTCCCTGATGCACACTGTTTTCTTCTCGAAAGAGACAAAGGGAAGGATTAAATGCTGTAAGTGGCACAGCAATAAGTGCTCATGCAGGTCAAGGAGAGGTGTTGAAGTTCTGAGTAGGTAGCACAAAGGCCAAGCAGGATTAGTCACGTGTGGATTTGGTGGGCATAGGACAATGTTGCATGCAACAGCAGGAGTGGCACAGCATGCGCCTTGTTGGAAGATTTGTGCAGTGCGTAAAGTGAGTGATTGCAAGGTAGCAGAGAGAATTATAGTGACTCATACCCTGGCAGAGTAATGAAGTAATTTCCTTCTCCCTACAGTGCTAAGCATTCACTTGGATGAAGTAAAGATTGCACTGACCTGGGTGGTAATCTTGGATCAGGCTGGTAAGGTCTAGTGTCATGGCCTCCACTGCTTGTCCTGGGGAAAGAGGATGGCCACAACTGCATTACCCCAACCCAACAGGACCTCTGGGTCACAGTCTACTAAAAGGAGCGCCAGTTTACTTTTTTCCAAGTCCAGGGCAAATGCCACAAATTGTGCAGGGAGCTCCAGACAGATGGTGCTTGACTGGATGTACAACTTCATCTTAAACATGGTGCAATCATCAGGAATTATGGGAGTATCCCTACCCCTGGGCTAGAAGGCCTAGATTCAAATTCCACCTGCTCTAAAAGTGTGCCAAAGATCACATCTGACTAGGTTGATTAAAAATATCTGCAATAACACGGATACAAAATCATTGTTAGCTGCATTACAAGCATCTTTTTCTGACTATTTGAATTAAATGCCTATTAACAATATGCTGGAGGAGAAAGTGAGGTCTGCAGATGCTGGAGATCAGAGATGGAAATGTGTTGCTGGAAAAGCGCAGCAGGTCAGGCAGCATCTAGGGAACAGGAGAATCGACGTTTCGGGCTCCTTCCTGAAGAAGGGCTAATGCCTGAAACGTCGATTCTCCTGTTCCCTAGATGCTGCCTGACCTGCTGCGCTTTTCCAGCAACACATTTCCATCTCTATTAACAATATGCTGTCCACTATGAACAAAACATTCCATTATATGCATGCTTTCATTGTTTATGTTGCTTATTTTTTTAAAATAATATTTAAGGTTCATTATAATTTAAAGGTAACATTTCAATCCTTCAATTTTTAATGAGAAAGTATTTCTATTTACAAACTGTCCTTTTTCTTTTTTCAAAGGAAGGATCACAGCTGAGAAGATCAAAGGAACAGCTGTGCCAAATATAATTTACTTCTAATAAAATGGCTGAGAGAGTAAATCATCTACCTTACTTCTATGGCAGCATTACACGAGATGAAGCAGAGGACTTTCTGAAGCAGGCTGGAATGATCAATGGCCTCTACCTTTTGCGTCAGAGTCGCAACTATCTTGGGGGCTTTGCTTTGTCTGTGGCATATAATGGAAAGTGTTATCACTATACAATAGAAAGAGAATTAAGTGGAAGTTATCTCATAACTGGAGGAAAGTCCCATAAGAGTCCAGTAGATATTGTCGAGTACCATACTGAAGAGACCGATGGTCTTGTTTGTCTTCTGAAAACCCCATGCAATCGACCAAAGGGAATTGAACCAAAAATTGGGCCATTTGAAGACCTGAAAGACCATTTGATCAGGGAATATGTCCAACAAACGTGGAACCTACAGGTAATAAAGACAACTTGGCTTTATTTTCACAGATGTACTTGCATTGTGTACTGAATGAGAATTAAGTGGCAGGGTGACTCTCAGGAGTTTAGCACAAAATGGAGTGTAAGCACTGGAGATAACTTAGTGTGTTTTCAAAACATTTGCACTATTTGATCTCTATTAGCTGACAGTACAATAGGTAGATGAAAGTGGTGGTCATGGTGATAGGTCAGAATGGAGGGTGGTGTGGATAGGTAGGACAGGTCATGATGGTAGTGCCGAGTTGGAAGGTTGGATCTGGGATAAGGTGGAGAAAAGGGAAATGAGGAAACTGGTGATATCCACATTTATCCTGTGTTTGGAGGCTCCCAAGGCGAACAATGAGGGAATGGCGATGGAGGAGGCCCAGGACCTGCATGTCCTTGGTGGAATGGGAGGGGGAGTTGAAGTGTTTGGCAATGGGGCATTGGTTGGTTGGTGTGTCCCAGAGATGTTTTCTGAAGCATTCTGCAAGGAGGATGGATGTAGAAGGCTCCTTTGGGCTTTGGATGGAGGTGAGGGGCGAGGTTAGGTGCAGGTTTTGCAATTCCTGCAGTGGTACAGGAAGGTGCTAGGAGGGGAGGCTTGGATATTGGGAGGCGTGAACCTGACAAGAGAGGTGCCGAGGTAATGGCCTTTACGGAATGCAAATAGGGGTGAGAAGGGAAATATATCTGTGATGGTAGGATCCGTTTGTAGGTGGCGGAAATGGTAGAGGATGACACAATGTATACAGAGGTTGGTGGGGTAAAAGGTGAGGACCTGGTGTTTCTGTTGTTGCAGTTGGGGGGTGTGGTTTGAGAGCGGAGGTGTGGGACGTAGGTGAGATGAGCTGGAGGGCATCATTGACCATATGGGTGAGAAAATAACGGTCTTTGAAGAAGGAGACCATCTGGTGTGTTCTGTGGTGGTACTGGTCCTCCTGGAAGCGGATGTGGCGGAGGCAGAGGAATTGGGAATAATTCCCTCCAACCATGCAAGATCAATGTGGATTTCACCAGTTTTCTCATTTCCCCTACCCACACCTTATCCCAGATCCAACCTTCCAACTTAGCACCACCCTCATGACATGTCCTATCTGTCTATCTTCCTTCTCACCTATCAGCTCCACCCTCCTCTCCAATCTATCACCATTGCCCCCACCTTCATCTACCTATCGCACTCTCAGCTATATTCCCCACAGCCCCACCCCCCTCCCATTTATCTCTCCACCCGCTTGGCTCACAAACCTCATTCCTGATAAAGGGCTTTTACCCAAAACGTCGATTCTCCTGCTCTTGGGATGCTACCTGACCTGCTATGCTTTTCCAGCAGCACACTTCCAACAATGCTCAGCTCATCCCATCCTCTCTTCTGGAGAGAGAATAGTTAAGTGTCTTGCAAGGAAAGATAATAAAGGAAATAAAAATAAACATGGGGCAAAAGTGGGCCATTCAGTCACATGAGCTGCTATTTAATTCAGTTGTGAATTACCTGGGCCTCAACTCCATTTACTTGTCTTTGCTCCACACCATTGTTAATACAACCTGACAAACATCTATGGGATGACTAATTTTGATATTTCAATTAGTCCAAAAAAGTTAAGAAAAAAAAGATAAAAAATAATAAAATGTTGAGAGCTATGTAAAGAATGACACAAAATTTGAATTGTTTGACAAGTATAAGCTAAAAAGGATGTAGGAAACTTCTAACTTTTCAAGAAATGCTTTTGGAAACTTATTATGAAATTGAGCCAAACTACATAGAACCACAAAATCACAATGGAAGCGGGCCATCGAGTCATACCAACCCTCTGGAGAGCATGGATAGAAGATTGGCTAGCTCACAAGTGTGACTGCCAAGTTTGCTGATGACACAAACTTGGGTAGAATGTAAGTTGTGAAGAACACATAAGGAAGTTACAAAGAAATATAGACAGATCAACTGTGTGAGCAAAGATCTTGCAAATGTGAAATTATTTATTTTGGCAAGAACATTATTATATTTTATTGAAAAGAAGTATATTATTTAGAAGGTATTCCAATGATCTGAGGTGCAGAATAACCTGGCAGTCTTAATTCATGAATTGCAAAAGATTAATATACAGCTACAGCAGGAAAGCTAATAGGATGCATTGGTTATTGTGAAGGGAATTCAACATGATAGTAATGGAGGCTATGCTTCAGTTTCCAGGGTTTTGGAGAGACCACATCTGGAGTACTGTGTACGGTATTTGTCTCCTTATTTAAGGCAGGATGTAATGTATTGAAAACAGTTCAGAGATGGTTTACCAGTCTATATCACTGGAACAAGCATGTTGTCTAATAAGGCAAAGTTGGACAGGCTGGGTTTCTGTCCACAAAGTTTAAAATAGTAAAAGGTGACGTGATTGTAACATACAAGCTCTTGAGAGGGCTTGACAGGGTGAATGTGGAGAAGATGTTTGCTCTTGAAGGAGAATCTAGAATTAGGGTAACTATTTAAAAATAAAGGGGTATCCATTGAAGAGAGAAATTAAGCAAAAATTTTCTCTCAGAGGATAGTAAGTCTTTAGAACTCTCTTTCTCAAAAGGTAGTGGTAGCAAAGGCTTTGGATATTTTTAAGGCAGAGGTGGATAGATTGTTGGTAAGCTTGATGTTGGCAAACAGGGTTATAGGGGGAGGCAGGAATGTAGAGTTAAAGCTAAAGTCAGATCAGTAGTGATCTTAGTAAATGGTGAAGCAATCTCAAGGAGCCAAATAGACTATTCATGCTCCCAACACATATGCTTGTATGTTCGCATCACTCTCTCTTAGCATGTGTATTTTATGCAACCTTTTGTAACAGCGTTGTTTTGCATTCAGGGTGAATGGGTATATGAATTGATGGCATACATAAAAACAGTTCTAAAACTACTAAAATTTGTTAATTTAAGCAACACTGGTGGCACTGTTTCATATATAAAAATACCTCATTATAAAAGGGAATAGTGCTAGAAGATTGGCAGACAGCAGGTATGATTCCATGCCTTGAACAAGTGATAGAAGAACTCTATGGAGCTATGGATGAATTAATTAACATCAATGGTTGGAAAGATAGTGGATTCCTGAGTGGCAGATGTAAAAGGAAAGCCTCTGTAAATGATCTGAAATCTAATGGAATTGTTCTGGCATTAAAGATATGTACAAGTACATGTCAAACCTCTTGGTTACTTTGAGCAGCACTTGTTAACTGTACATTCCCGGTGAAGGGCTTTTGTTCAAAACGTTGATTTTCCTGCTCCTTAGCTGCCTGACCTGCCATGATTTTCCAGCGCCACTCTAATATTGACTCGGATCTCCAGCATCTGCAGTCCTCACTTTCGCCTAACTGTACATAGTAGTCAAAAGCAGAACAAACTAAATGCTGAGCATGTACCACCAATGTAGCAGTTAAACCCTATATTTACACCAATATAGTTAACATGCCTCCAAAAAGCCAGGTTATGATTGCAAAATTTTATTGAATTCATGAAAACTAAAAGAAAGGATACATAAAGATAGTTGTGGATGTAGGAGTTAAATTTTAACCTAAAATAATATGTTGTTTTGAGGTTAGGTATGAAGTTAAAGTCTGATAAGTTTGTTTCCTCATACCAATACAGCTTTTAACTATTCAGTTGTAGAACAACAGCATGTGACAAAATACAGGAAGGCAGAACAGGGAGATAAGTAGCAAATGAACATCAATCAGATAAGATTGTTCTCATGCATTTTAGTTGGGGGAATAAGGAGGCTACAAACTCCGCAATTTTACTCCCAAGGTGAATAGCATGAGTTGCATAATTTCAGTAGCATCTACATTCTGGGAGCACGGGTGCAGGATGGAATTAAGTTTACTACCTTCAGGCACAGGGCTGAGGCCTAAAATATGAGCAAATACCTAGAACAAAGTCATTCATAACATTGAAAGACCTTTTACTCCACCTGTCTGAGCACTTCCTGATGAAGAACTTATGCTCAAAATGTTAACTCTCCTGCTCCTCGGATGCTGCCTGACCGGCTGTGCTTTTCCAGCACCACGCTTTTTGACTCTGATCTCCAGCATCTGCAGTCCTCACTGTCTCCCTGTCTGAGCACTTGGTAGCCTCAGTGGCTGCCTTTAATCTGTGCCTTTTTATGTTCTGTGGGCTTTGTTCTCGATATTTTCTCATATTTTAGGCCTCAGCCCTATACACCTTTACCCCCACTCCCACACCATGCCACATCATGGAGAGGACATCTTCCAACTCACCCCCATTGCTCCACATGCCTTCCTTATGCCCCTCTCCCATCCTTAATGACTGTTTATAGCACACCAACTCTTGTCAATCCACACTTTTCCTTAACATCCACCTAGTGATCTTTCAGTACTCACCATGGACAGATCTCAGAAGCCACTTTGAGATGAAACAAAAGTTTTCTTTTACTTTCTGGGGGCCATTTAACCAATCAGGTCTGTACCAAACCTCTGAAGACCAGCCTGCCTACCCAATCCCCATAACTCCACAAATACTACTGCTAGTATACTTACCTGGGACTGTACTCACTAGCATTTAGAAGAACAAGTGGGGATCTTATAGAAACATATAAAATTATGAAAGGGATACATAAGATGGAGGCAGGCAAGTTATTTCCGCTGGTGGGTGAGACAAGGACTAGGGGGCATGGCCTCAAGATTAGGAGAAGTAGATTTAGGACAGAGATGAGGAGGAACTACTTTTCCCAAAGAGTAGTGAATCTATGGAATTCTCTGCCCAAGGAAGCAGTAGAGGCAGCTTCATTAAATATATTCAAGACACAGTTGGATGGGTTTTCGCATGGTAAGAGAATTTAGTGTTCTGGGGATAATGCAGGTAGGAGGAGCTGAGATGATGGATAGATCAGTCATGATCTTAGTGAATAGCAGAGCAGGCTCGATGAGCTAAATGGCATACTCCTGCATCTATTACTATGAAACTATGAAATTCATAGACATTAAGGGGCAATTTAGCATAGCCTAACCTGTACATCTTTGGACGGTGGGAGAAATCAAAGCACCCAGTGGAAACCTACACAGACAACTGGGAGAACATGTAAACTCCACACACATAATGGCTCAAGGCTAGAATCAAACCCAGGACCCTGGTGCTGGGAAGCAGCAGTGCTAACCACTGTGCCCAAAAGTTCTATATATCTATTACAGCCTTCACTAAATAAAAGTTCCATTCATGTAAGTCCCTTTAAAACTTCTAAATGTTCTCATCTGAAAAAAAGTACATAATTGTATTCAAAATCCCATTATAATTTTAGCTACTGTTACAATAACCTCTTTGGGCTGTCAATTAAATTGTGACACAGCTCTGTTGGGATATTTGTAGGTTGTGGGAAGAGACCAAGCACTAATAATGCATAATAATATTTGTTTGCATGCGGGAAACTATCAGCAAACAAACAGTTCTTGTATTTGCTAGAACAAATTCTTTTTATTGCTTACTGATGAAAACAGTCTACTACTTTAAAAACTTTGAATTCTCAAATTGCAGATCATGCTACTTGATAGGGTGTAAATGATGTCTGTTTGAACTTAGCACCGAGTTAGTATTTGGATTTACTATACAATATTCAAAGTCCACTCCTGTGTCTTTCAAACTTCATCCTCTTTCCCCTATTGGTGAAAATAGAGATGGGACTTCTACATATGGGTGTTACCATCATTTTTAAACATCTGTAAAGTTTCCATGACTCTGAAAAAGTCTGGGCCTTGGTGTGGGATGGTAGAAGAAAAGAAGTGTTTGAAGACAGAGATAAATAGACTTCTGATTTTTAGCTTAATTCTGTTGTCCCTTTTATTGCTTATCCAATCTTCTTCCACTTTTTTTATTTCACTTTCCATAAGCGATTTGATATTGTTTATATCTGAATCCATTAATTTAATTGGGTGAACATTTCTTTGACTCTTTCCTGAGGAGTAGGTCACCCTCACTGTAATGTTATTAGCTTGCACTTATAGACAATTTTAGAGGAAACATTTTTAAAGCTAAATCTACAGAATAAATCTAATCATCAGAGCACACTGGACTTATACATTGGGACAAACCCCAGAAAACTCTGGTTCAATATATTTCCAGCAGCAATATTCAAAATCAGCAACAAAGAGGTAGAATTACCTTAGAAATTTCCCAATCTCCTGACATAATATTAATGGAGCAAGTGAAAACCCAGCCAAAGCAGAGGGGAAGGCCATTTACACCATAATTCCAGGTGTTCCCCAAAGTTTGAACAGTGTGTTGAAGTTTGATAGTAATTCCTTAAATGGCTCACAAAAAAAAATTCAATAGGACAAAGAACAAAGAAAATTACAACAAAGGAACAGGCCCTTCAGCCCTCCAAACCTGCGCTGATCTAGATTCTTTATCTAAACCTGTCAATTTTTTAAAGAGATAAAAGCAAAATACTGCAGTTGATGGGAAACCTAAAATCAAAACAGGAAGTGTTAGAAAAACAACACATATTTGGAGAGAGAAACAGCATTACTGTTTAAGTCATTGGACTTAAAAAATGTTAACTCTCTCTCTGACTCCATGGATGCTTCTAGACTTGCTGACTTTTCCACCATTTTCTGTCTTCGTTCTTAGATAAGTAAAAGTAAAGAAAAGATCTGTATGTATATAGTATCTTTATGACCTCAGGAATTTCCAAAGAACAATGAAGTTCTTTTGAAGTGTAGGAACTTTTGTAATTCTGGCAAGCAATTTGCACATTACGTTCCATAAATAATAAGAAACAAAAACAGAAATTGCTGAAAGTGCTGAAAAGCTCTGCAGGTTTGGCAGTATCTGTGAAGAGAAATCAGTGTTAATGTTTCCGGCCCGGTGACCCTTCCTCAGAACTGATGGTAACTAGGAAAATGTCAGTTTATATCCAGAAGATGGAGGTTCGGGCGGGGTAAACGATAGGTTGGGATGGAGCCCAAAGAGAGTGAGAAGTTGGACAGGCAAATGATTGGGTAACAATCTCCTGTAGTTGTCGGTTCAAGGATAAGTGGTGAGCATGATGGAAATCATTCACATGGATTTTTCAAATTGGTATGATATTTTAATGCTTTTCTAACTGGACTAGAAATCAAGAGGATCAGACTAATAAAGAATTCATATCTTGTCATTACAGATTGAGAATTTGAATTCAGTTTTTAAAATACTGAAATAAGAAGTTGTGGTAACTAACAAATTATTAGATTATCATAAAATTGCAACTGATTCATTAATATCCTTCAGTAAAGGTAACTTGGTTGTTCATACCCAGCACTGATGACTTTTAATTTACCTCTGAAATGGTCTAATAAACCATTCTATTACCACCATCTCCTCAGAACAACAAGGGATAGGTAAGTCATGGTGATCTTGTAAGTTTGACCATACACTGAGAATAAATTTAAAAAAACACTTTGAAATGATAAACTTGATACTTTTATTTTTTATAGGTCAGGGAACAGAGGGACAATAAGTGAATGGCATTTGTGTGAGTAAGGATTTTACAGTCCACTGATAGCCATTCAAATCTGTGAGACCCCCACATAGTGCTGGTATAAACACATCTTTGTGTTTACCGCAAGTTCTATTTGACAGCAAGTTCCACGACACTATTGATGCCTCTGATGGTCATTTATGCTACAGGTTTGTAGCAACCCAATACATAACTTTCGGCATGAGAATTAAATTTAAAATGTCCTAATTAATTCTACATGTGATGCACAAAGCTACCAGAAAATTTGATTTCAGTCATTGGATATGAACCAAACATAAATGCCTGCTTTGAGACAACAATAATTTCAGTTACTTACCTAAAATGTGATTTAAAGAAAATACATGACAAATTATAGCACCTATTCCATGTCATAATTATAGAGTCACAGAGTCTTACAGCACAGAGACAGGCCCTTTGGCCTAAACTGGTCCATGCTGACCAAAATATCTACCTACGTTAACCCCATTTCCCTGCACATGGCCATCTAAACCTTTCCTATCCATGTATTTGTCCAAATGCTTTTTAAATGTTGTTAATGTACTTGCCTCAAGAACTTCCACTGGCAGCTTATTCCATATGCCTGCCTCTCTTTGTGTAAAAAGGTTGTCCCTCATGTTCCCTTTTCCTCTTTCCATTCTAACCGTAAACTGATATCCTCTAGTCTGTGATTTCACAACCCTGGGAATAAGACTGAGTACATTCACCCTATCCATGCCTCTCATGATTTTATACACTTCCAGAAGGTCGTTGCTCTGTCTCCTACGCTTTAAAGAGAAAAGTCCTAACTTGCCCAACGTCTCCCTATAACTCAGGCCCATGGGCTAGATTATAAAAAATCAAAAATGATGGCCAATTAATATAGTGGATGGACAGATATTTTTGCCCTATTCTGGCCTTCAACTGATTCCCTTTTTATTTCCTCAGTTATGTAACTCCATCTTAAATTTTACTCAGTGTATTAACCATGTGAGAAAAAAAGAGCTTACTGCTATCAGTCCCAAATTTGCCTTCTACTAGTTTAAACCTGTGCCTCATTAGAGTCATAAAATCATAAAGATATTCGGCACAGAAATAGACCCTTTAGTCCAACTCATCTATGCCGACCAGGTATCCTAACCTAATCTAATCTCATTTACCAGCACTTGGCCCATACCCTTCTCAACCCTTTCTATTGATGTACCCATCAAGATGCCTGTTTACTGTTGTAATTGTACCAACCTCCACAACTTCCTCTGGCAGCTCATTCTATACACCACCCTCTGCATGAAAAAGTTGCCCTATAGGTCCTATCTTTCCCTCTCACCCTAAACCTATGCCCTCTAGTTCTGGACTCCCCACCCCAGGGAAAAGGTCTTGTCTATATATCCTATCCATAGAACATAGAACATAGAAGAATACAGCGCAGTACAGGCCCTTTGGCCCTCGACTTTTCTCTAGTGAAAACAGCCCCAGGTGCCTCAGTCTTTCCTCATACGATTTTCCTTCCATACCAGGCAACATCCTGGTAAACCTCCTCTGCACCCGTTCCAATGCCTCCACATCCTTCCTATAGTATGGCGACCAAAACTGCACACAATATTCCAGATGCGGCCGTACCAGAGTCTTATACAACTGCATCATGACCTCAGGACTCCGGAACTCAATTCCTCTACCAATAAAAGCCAGTACGCCATATGCCTTCCTCACCGCACTATTTACCTGGGTGGCAACTTTCAGAGATCTGTGTACATGGACACCAAGATCCCTCTGCTCATCCACACTACCAAGTATCCGGCCATTAGCCCAGTACCCCATCTTTTTGTTATTCTTCCCAAAGTGAATCACCTCGCACTTAGCTACATTGAATTCCATCTGCCACCTTTCTGCCCAGCTCTGCAGCTTCTCTATATCCTGCTGTAACCTGCCACGTGCTTCCTCACTGTCAACAACTCCTCCGACTTTCGTATCATCCGTAAACTTGCTCACCCAACCTTCTAACCCCTCTTCCATGTCATTTATAAAAATGACAAACAGCAATGGTCCCAAAACAGATCCTTGCGGAACACCGCTAGTGACGGCACTCCATGAAGAAACTTTGCCATCAACTACTACCCTCTGTCTTCTTCCATCCAGCCAATTCCTAATCCAGACCTCCCACTCACCCTCAATGCCATATCTCCGTATTTTCTGCAGTAGCCTACCATGGGGAACCTTATCAAACGCCTTACTAAAATCCATATATACCACATCTACCGCTTTCCCCTCATCAACCTCCTTTGTCACCTTTTCAAAGAATTCAATAAGGTTTGTGAGGCACGACCTGCCCTTTACAAAACCATGCTGACTATCCTTGTTCACATTATTCCTATCTAGATGTGCATAAATCCTATCCCTTACTATTCTCTCTAAGACTTTGCCCACAACAGAAGTGAGACTCACCGGCCTATAGTTACTAGGGTTATCCCTACTCCCCTTCTTGAACAAGGGAACCACATTTGCTAGCCTCCAGTCTTCTGGCACTACTCCTGTAAACAACGAGGACATAAAAATCAAGGCCAATGGTTCTGTAATCTCCTCCCTTGCTTCCCAGAGAAACCTAGGATAAATGCCATCAGGCTCAGGGGACTTATCTATTTTCACGCTTTCCAGAATTTCCAACACCTCTTCCCTACATACCTCAAAGCCATTCATTCTACTTAATTGTGACTCAG